>NW_025765199.1:0-232104 GCF_003918875.1 Haliotis rubra | reverse complement strand
TGGTAGTTATATTGCTTTTGCAACGCCAGTGGTTAATAATGGTATTGTACCGAAGCGACCAGGTGCGTTGACGCATAAATGTTTATAAAACATAGTCAATGCTCAGAAAGACAGGAAGTTTGTTCATTCGACTTTTAATAGAATCGAATCACTCCACGAGATTGATACGGTTTTTCATCCAAGTTCATATTGTATCCAATATTTTAGTCATATTGACAGCTAGAGCGGATCAATACTTCCGTTCGTTTTCGATTGAGTTAGAAGATCAACTTTCAACGAATACGCCCTGCGTCATTCTCAAATATTTAATGGTTAAACAATGCCGTAAAAATCAACACTTTCAAAGAACGCACATTCATTCGTTAGTTTACAATCGTTCCTCATATTTGATCCGTAGTTTGTCAACGTTCCACGCACCGCACGTGGGAACGTGGAGACATCGACTGATTATCACGAATTTCACGACGCAAACAAAGCAATGCCAAGATTGAATTTCATCAAATATCGCATTGACGTTGAGCAGCGAAAACTTCAATTCATTTATCACTATCTATCGACATCGTTAATTCGACCGATCGTCCGTTAGTGAAGGTCAGGAAGTAATCAATTCATCATTATCGATCGATTCGGGAAGTGTCATCGTTAATAACAGTGACATTGTGGAAAGCTCGAACGAACACTTCACCAGAAATCGTCGAAGAGAAGCGGGGATTCGAATCAAAGTTGACTCAAACGACGATCAACAGACAACTATTACTCTTCAATGGCAACAGGGTGATATCGCCAACGTATTTATCGACGACGACGAATCCAGCCGTTTAGTCCAGCCCGACAAGTGACAAAGTTTTGCCGTAGCGTTCATGCCAGGGCGACCGTTCCGAACAGTATTGCGGTGAAACGCCGCTAAGGTAGGGTAACTTCCGTTACCCGAAGCTCTGGCAGTTAACATCAACGTTCAATACAGTCGTGACAAGGCGCCCATTCACGATTCGAACGACCATATGATGACGTTAAAATGTCCGGGACCAGAAAGCAATATCGCCGTATTGTCGAAGAAACTTCAAAAATCCCGACGGTTTGCGAAACCCGGCGTATTACGCACATTCTTCTTTCAGAACTGCGTTCTTTTCAAATAAACCATCTTTCAAAGTTGATCATATTCGGCGTGGTTTCAATAATAACAGCGATACCGGCTTTCTCCCACTTCCATCGACGATAAAGCCGCATTGCCTGGTTTCGTCCACGCCGATACATAGTCCGTCGGTCAAAGACGATGAATCGCAATTCAACCAAAACGAACAAACATTATAATACCGAAAACGCCGATCATAACAAAACACCGCGACCAAACGACTATAAAAGACAAACAGCAATCATCGAACATTCAACAAACAGATACGCTTAACGATCAGCAATGGAGTACGAGACTTCATTACGTAAAGAAGAGTTATTACGCCACCCGTTAATCAATTTCGAACGAGTTCAATATTTAGCGTTTACCGCGAATACGAGTAACAGCTGAATCAGTTTTGTTATCTTCTCTGGTGAAATATATTTGTGTCATTTCCGTTATTGCGAATGGTTTATGCGTACCATTTTCATACGAAAGCAGTTATGTTTATGAAATAACCATATTTGCACTACGAGGTTCACTTCCTTCCTCCTCAGCCGTAAACGGCGCCACTTCCTTCAGTAGTTCCACGATGACACCATGCATCATTATCAACCCGTTACCGAATACGGCATCAACTTCAATCGTAGACGTTTGTCGAGAGTTATCAATATCGGCCAGCCGCGAAAGATCAAATCAAGTTATTGATTAACAATGATTTTAAGGTAAAATCATCAGTAAACTGAAGATTAGGTCCTTTATCATAAAATTTAAAACCAGTAATTAAATTCAAACATTCGAACTGAGCAACGACTATAAAACAATATGGGACTCAACGTCCAGTTGCAGATCATACTAAGTGGGTCATGTAAACCAGTTGCCTGAACTCCATTTCATCCTTCAGCTTTCGATCATCAACGACAGTTGGAAAACATAGCAATAAGCCGAATTACTTAGATCTCGTCAGTTTGTATTTGAAACTACAATATTTGATGACTTCACAGAGATTATAACGCACAGATACGGTCAAGAACACAACCAATGAACGCGTGTGACTTTGAAGCTGAATGGTATAATTACGATATAGTGAAGTCAGACGGTTCATTTCATTGCAGGAACGACGTTGTTGTTGGTAGTATCCCTCGCGAACATAAACACAGCCATTCTGTTCCATGTTCCGAAAATAGAGGAGGTGTATGATTACGCTATTCGATATTCGCGTCATAGCACCTTGCGGCAATAAACGTTCTCCAATGCCTTCGACAGTGGTCATGTTATTACAAATCAATCATCATCGTATAACACGCGAAAAACAAGAATCAAACAACATCACCGAAATAAAACATTTGAATGACGCCGCCAAGTTCAAATATAATATTCCGAAAAGCCCTCATCGTCAAGCATCAAAGTCTTCAAGCAAAGTTATTTCATAGTACAAACAGCTTGGACGATCGACAAGAAACAATACAAAGTATGATACTACCAAACGAAACAACTTCAAATATCATAGCGTTGCAGCTTATGGGCGCAGTTTTCGACGCCACGCCGTATCGCTTAATGATACGAAAGAATAGTTTGTAAATCACCATGTATATTTCAAATAACACTGGTAATACGACATGTGACAGCGTGGCGTAAAACAACGACTATAAAGACGTTCAATAAGTATTACCGGTCTCATTAGGTCAAGATTGTATGGAAAGGTAAGGTTATCGTCTGAATTGGTTGCGAATATGAGCCGTGAACATTGTCCTTTGATCAGCAATCGTTCATCGATCCGCCACTATTGTCAAAACTGATTCAGAACGTTCTTTTCAATATGAGTTTCGTTCTTCTTCAGTAGCGTCGGTCGAAAAGTGGAGCCGGCAACACGCAGACAATCATAGAAAGAACAGCAGTAATACGTAAATCAATAAAGAATAGTTTCTGGCATGTATTTATAACCGACCAAAGTTATTTATGCATAATCGTCATTGCCGAGTGTTGCGTGCTCGAAGCAGCAGACGCCAAACACGTTTCAAAGTTTGAACAGCGACACGCTCGTTTAACTCCAGATCAGATTGATGAAAGAGCGAAGTTTATCGCCGCATTGCTAAATATTCCGAAGTTGGCGGCGGTTCCAGTCGGTCAACGAAAGCCCGACCATATTCCAGTGATCATCGTTATCGCAATGATCTGAAAGCAAACGACATAAGATGATGAGCGTGCCGTTCAAAGTCAGCGAGTTCGATCACGACTGCCAGTCTTCGACCGTAGCATAAAGTCAATGATTTCAACCCGACCACGGTGATAATATCGAAGTCACGCACAGCTTAGCCTGCGGCGCACACGTCGTTCAACATGCCCCGTATTGCGTTCGTTTATAATCCATAGTGAAACGCTCGTTGATGCCGAGGTTATTAGAAAGGAAGCCCAAAGTTACCACAGCCGATGCATCGTTCCACCCGCCGTTGCGTAGCATCATCAAAAGAACAGACGATGACAGCAGCATCAAATATTATTGCGCCAATGGTTAACGAATATGAACAAAGGCATAACCATTGCGCCAGGCAAAGAAGTTATCGTTGTTAAACACCATAAATTACTTCAGAAAATCATCAAGCGAATATTGCCATCAATGTCTAAACAGCGAACAAAAACACAATATCGATTACGCATGGCCATTTAGCGACATCAACAACATGACAAGTTTTTATTCTACTGTTGTTAATAATGCCATATCTCGGCAAGAATACCTGGGCGCATTATAATTATTCCAGCACAGTCCATTAGCCATAAAATGTACCAGGCATTATTCGTCAACGCCAGCATCTGCGCCACGCAGCTCACAGTTACCGGGCGCAGACTAGTCAATGCCGTTACCGGTTGCGCATGCTGTACTGCCAGTAAAGTTCTCATCTCAAACATGACAGCATATTCGATGCAGAGAATTTTGCGTTGGTGTTCGTTTAATCTAAATGCAATGTCATTATTCTTAATACCGAAGTCTCTGTCTTCACTCTAAATGACAGAATAAGCGACCTCGCTACTTTGTTAACAATAATTCTGTGAAAGTTATAATGCCATCCAGCGTAAACACGTCATTACGCTTTCAACGGTAAAGATGGTTATTTAGCGCGGCGGTTATTGCGGGCAAGAGGAGTCTTTACGCGATAAAAGCGCAGGTCGATGCCGCATGTTGTCGACAGTAAACAACAGATTAAACATGCGTAAAGAGCCCGGGACGTCGCCAATATTCACCTGTGCTACCTGTGAAAGCGTTACTCAGCACCGTCTCCGTGCAGCGAGTTGCAATTTGTGTCGTTGCTGTTTCCAGCCATTATTTTCATAATAAATACGGGGAAGGAGCAAGCCTTCGTCAGAGAAGGATAAAAACAACTGGGCAGAAACGAAAGAGTGAAAGTTTGCCGCACTGGCATTGCTGAAGTTATGGCGGCGGTTTTCAGTCGGGTTTTAGTCTGACCAATAACCAGTGATCAACAGCATGAGCACGATTCAGCACAACGATGACATGTGCCCGTTCAGTCGCAGGTTTCTATCACGATCTCGCACAGTCGCCTGTCGCTATGCAAGTTACGGGTTATTTAGCCACTACGCCCGACTAATAAGGTCGCAGAAACTATCTCTACATTATAGCTTATCAGAAGAAACAATATAAACGGCCTTCGACAGCGTAAGATCAATATTACTGGTACTACTCATAACATGTCTCGTCGGGGTGACCAGAAATGGTTCAATACGTGTTCATAATACCGGTGGTAGTCGTCGTAACAGTTTAATACCAGGTTTCTCATCCCTTTATTTCACAAGACAAGACTGAAATCATTCACGAAAGGAATCAAGCCCATCGTTATTTGAAGTTACAGCATTACGCAATATGACAGACAATCGAATCGATCCCATTATGACGTATCAAGATACCGACTCGAATGTTCGTTCATTGTACCGCGATAAACGTAAACCAAAGCCTGATTCGGTATCGCAGAGTTTTAAGATCGAAAATCGAAACTGATAAAGCCGGGCTATGTACATTGTCTAATCGTATTCAACGACATACACCGAAAGATTTCAGAAACCGACATTGGTATTTGCAATAAAGCCAGTTGGTTTCAAATAAATCAATCTGTTATTTCATCAGTCATTACGTATCATAAGGATATTGGTTTTCAAACGAGTTTGAAGCATTTTAATCAGCAATATTCATCTATGGCGGTCAGGTCATCGAGTTCGACCAACGAACGGGTCAGTATACGATCAGCAATTGGGGAACCGTCAAATCAAAGTCAGCCGAAAGCTCGACCGTCCAAAGTCCAGTCAGTTCAACCAGACCATCGCATTGCGCCATCAATATCATTATTACCATCGCCAATTCCATTTCCGCCATCGAAACCACTTTCATATCTCAAAATGAAACATTATCACCATTCATAACGACCCACGATCCGGTGAAAGCGAGCGAGTTACGGCAATATCCGTCATACGCGACGGCGTTCAATTTGCCAATAAGATCAAACCCGTCGATCACGGACAGCGGAGCAATCAACTGGCGATAATAAAACATTTCAATTAAGCGACATCAACAGTAATAAAAATATTGATTCAGTCATCCTAGGTGATCATTAATAGGAATTACGAGGAGCCAATATTACTTTTGCCAGCCCGCATGACCCCAGTTGGATATCGTTTATGGTAGGTATGTCGGCAGTTTAAAGAATATAATACGTTTGTACGTTGGTACTTCATTTCAAAGTTTTGGGTGCAGTCATCACCTAAGTTACCCAGTCACAAATCTAAATTACCACCTGCATATTCATTTTCACAAAACACATTAACAGAATTATCAGTCTGAATCAATTTCAAAAACACTAAACGAAAATTAACATTTCGTCGAAAGATTGCTTCACATTTAATATTTTATCCCTTAAGACGGAGAATCGACAGTCAGTTATGGACATGCTCGATCAGACTTCATCAACAAGCGATACATAACCTTTAACCGGTATTCCGTATAACGCGCATGAACACGTAACATCATCGCATGTTGAATCTCCTTCGTGTTCGATCGACAACTCAGTAGTAACCAATATACAAGGCTTTATTTCACGTAATTTTATTGACAATCTTCATTTGGTAACCATCTTTATCAGGATCACGGGATATGTTATCGGTAGCGAGGCAATCAGCGTATGAATAAGAAGGGCGTTCATTGAGTTTCGGAAGAATGTCAGTTCGAGCGTCAACATGGCTTACCACAGTAGAACATCATTATGTTCATCACTTCACGCAGCGGATGTTTGCAAGAAAGGTTATTATCGTCGCGGCAGAAAAGGGGTCGAAATTCGAATTCCCACTTCCAGATGGAAAGTGCCAATAAACTCTTATGCCGCCATATTTTCACAGCGTAAGTATCACCAGTTTCGATCAGAAAATTTCAAGTCATTTCTATATCGACCGATTATTTATTTTGTTACGAACGTCGTTCGAATAGTACGCATTGAGGCTTGGTCGCGACAAGAAATATTAAAATCATCCATGAACGCCGAATCGATTAAAACCTGGATAAACTGCCGATTCATCAACAAAGTATCGAGACAAGCTCAGTGATCACCGATCCCATATCGGTCGCGACAGGCAGAATTGAAATTCGTTCAAAACCGTGACAGAAAAGAGTAAACAACTGCGTAACCAAATATGTTCCAGTATCGCATGCCGAGATCGTACATCGACGATACATGTTGTTTATTTATTACCGCATTTCAACAAAGCGATTCCTTAACGAACAATGATCAATAGTACCGCCGATTTTCCTTTGAAACCATGATACCCGTAATAAGGTTATTGGCTCGGCGATAACATGTTAATCTACCATCATTCACGGTCTTTGCGTCTGGTCATATGATCAGTGATGACGTCATGTTTTCGAACAGTAACAATCGAATGTTTAGGCCGCGGAAATTCCTCGAAGTCCGATATGCCGCCTGATCAAACATTTTCTAAAAGCGATTTCAAACATGATCAAGCAAGAAGGATAGCATTTATTGTCAAGTCCGTTGCCGAATCATACTGCTACAGAACGCCGATGCAAGAAAATACCGTTATATCTCGTCATTAACCGATCTAAAATTTCTCCTTCGTTTCTTTATTAGCGTCCTGCCTTGATTCATCGGCCGAATTTATTTTGGAAACAGCTCTTCCAGACGACGCCATTCAGCCTGAAAGAGCCCATTTCACTTTCAAACTGGCGACGTCGGCGAAGATTTCCACTTCTTCACTTCCATTGCAAAACCACGAATACGGGGAATCGCAGAGAGTTTGTCAGCAATACCCGAAACACCGTATCGGGTTCATCACGTCACGCCTGGCGACCGTACATGCAGTCTTATATAACGATTGGTTGCCTTCCGGCGAAGCCCTGCCGGAAGGCGGATCATCATCAGGGCCGATTGTTTTTACCGGCGGGGAGCGACCAATAACAGACGAACATGACCATCTATCCGTCATAATGGGCCGAATGGGTACCAGTGGCAGACATGTAGCGGACGTAGCCAGCGATGAGTCGCCAAAGCCGTTGTCGAAATGAATGATTTTACCCTTGGTATTGTTCTCAAAAGCAGCTTGCGTCCGCCAGACGTTCATTATTTCGGCAAAGGATGACAGCCCGACTGAATATGGTCAGCAATGCATCAGACGAACAGCAACAGCTGAAATATCCGTGTTTAGAGGCGACAGGCCGCGAACGACGCCGACGAAATCAAAGAAGTTATTCAGTAGCGCCGGAAAGCGACGAATGATAACAGTTATCGCTCAAGGTTATCAGCAGCGTTTGGGTTATGTCTTCTGGATGATCGGTTGAAGATCTGTATGAGTATCAGTATCATTGAAGTTAATAAACCTTCCGCGATTCTACGAATAGATTGTCAAGCGATCACGACATTGAAATACGTGACACTGCCCGCCAGAAGTAAATTATCACAGGTGCGCTTTTCCTGTAAACAAACCTTCAGAGACAGTAATGTCTCTCGTTTGGTTTTCCTTCTTCGTTTCACGACTGAAACATGCTTTTGTTACACATGGTGCATTTTCGTTCGAGAAGCAGACGATTGTGACTTTCGACGAAGGCTGCCGAATGAACAGTTTAGTTGATGCCACGAGGAACAAACGGAGGACGTTAGATGAAGGGAAGGCAGCAGCAGGATCAGGTTGATGAAAGTTCGAAGCCGACGGGAGTCGAGCTGCGCCTGTTCGCGTATTGAAATTCATGTTAATGTAATTGAACAGACTTCGTTGACACACGGGGACAGATCTGATGAAAGAATGGGGATCATTACAATATCTCTGGTTATTCTCTTCATTGAAAGTCGGAACCACGATCACAACGAGCCATATTAAGTTAGACAGATCCATGCCCGAGCGTATACCAATCGAGCAGACCGGGGACACACACCACCCGATGCCGCAACCGCTGATAGACTTTGAAAGTTGATATCATAAGCCAGATACGTGTTAGCCACGATGACTTAATAGCGAAACGTTACCGTAAGTCGTCCCCGAGCAATGCCCTCTCCGACATATGGGCGTAGACATCGTGCTCAGCCGTTATCGGTTTATCGAAGAGCTTACAAACAGATAAAGCAACCTCTATGCAGTTCGTCTTTCGACGATCATCAGACGAGACGTTCACGCATCACCGACAAGAAGTTATCATCATGTTATTCGGCAACATTTGTGGTCTTCACCAGTTCCGAGATACCTGAAATGCAGAACAAAAGTTTAAAGTCAGCCAGCTCAGCGAGTCAATGTTGAAGACATATGTCCAGTGAGATTCAAACGTTTTCGTTTGATCACCAGAGTTACGATTGAATCTCACCGCACCAACGGAAAGTCACATCGTTATGTCAACACCGATAGATGATCAATCAGAGCGCTGCATGCCGCATTTTGCCGCTTCAACATTCGGTTCAGTCAAGAAATTGTATATCGTTACTGAGTAAACACATCGTATACCGCCCAGCCATCGCTCTCACAGACTTCCAGGCAAACATATAGCGGTCAGCACTTGAATGCAACATTCAGCGTCAAAACGCACAAAATGCAGAATACCGTGAGCCAGCACCATGCAGATATTATGCGCATCAGTCAATTGATAATGCCACCAGCAGCAAGTCAAAGCGGCGTGTCAGCAACAGGTTCCAGTCTCTGGTCACCCCCAGATCTTCGTCTTCCACACAAGTGGACTCGCTAAATATCGGCAATGGGGAAGCCAGACCAGTACCGTCAACGCAGTCGAAGAAAGCCAGTACCACCAATCACGAGTATGCGGTTACCGCGCCGCGAAAGCAGTTATATCAATCATCAAACGAATCATACCATACTAAAACGGCATTTGCCAAAGTTGGCTCCAGTTTCGTCAACATCGCGTTTCATGGCGCATGGTGCGGTATTACGGAAAGTCCCAGTGCTGAAACGTAATGGCCTTATCTTCTGGTCAGTTATCTCTCACTGTGCGATACCATTCACTAGCATCCCACCAGACCAATATCTCCATCTCTGCGATCTGCGTTTGGTCACCGCCTTCTCTGCCCGGGATGAAGTCATGACGAAGAGCTACGTATTTCAGCTCGTTGCTGTTCAGAAATTCCAGTTTGTTCGACTCATTAAATGGCATCATAAAGAAAATCGGGGTATCGAAATCACCATGAAGTTGATAATTGCGATATCAGAAGTTGTGCCATGTTCGCATATGAAAGAGGTAGTTAATCAGCGACCACGACGAAAAGCCATCGCCCGATTCGTCCCGTTATGTTTCAGATTTGTTGACTTCTCTGTTGCCGTTCAGCGTTCTTTACCAGCCACTCGATTCGAACTCAATCAGCCAGCCGAGTTTGCGTCAGTTGGTCATTCGACCTGCCCCGAACTCGACGACCCTCAACCCAAACAAAAGTACCAGAATTCCGTACTTCATTAACAGCGTAACCAATATACGTAGCAATATAGAAGAATCAGACGAAATGTAAAGCTATATTCGAAATGCATATTGTCGATGACGGCAGGAAACATTTGCCGCATTTAGCGAAAGAAATATGTACAATATCAATCCAATGACGACTCCGTCATTATTTCGTTAATCATATCGCGCCGTTTAATTATATCAACAGTCAATATTTTTCATCATCGTCATAGCACGTTATATAAACCAGTTCATTTCATACCAGTATCAGCCGTTAAGACACTTCAACCGAAAGGTTGTCCCAGGTTTGGTGACGTTTTACCTGTCGTGGAACGGTACCGTCCATTTCATATCCAATAAGTCATATTTTCTCGAAGTTCCACCGTGGTATCATACGCCTGGTTATATTAACGACGCGACCGTCAGTTGAATAGGTCGACCAGTTTGCGCGATCATATGTTAAAACAAAACGCGGCATTGTATACAAGAAGACATCTGGCAGCGATTAAAGGTGATTATGCTCCGATCCATGTTCATTCGTATTTGGTCGACAGTTAAATATTGCGTATATTGTATCGTCATTATTTCTCGCCTAGTAACGAAGCAGGGTATACGTATCACCGAAGACAACGACGATTTAAGTTTGCGCTCGACGATACGGCCGTTAAGGTAGAGAAAGTTTTAGTGATCATGGCGAAGAGAAGTTAATTGAATTTCATGAGCGTCACGAAGCCGCGTTCTTACCAGTACTAGTACCAAACGCCAAACGACGCACCGCAAGTTCGACCTATCAACGAATTCCCCGTACGCACTATACGCATAAGCCAGTAAATCAATTGCCGTCCCGGATCGACCAACAGCGTTAACTTCAATAACACTATTTATTATCACCTAATTGTGACATTACCGTCCCACCAGACATTAGCAATACCCACCAGAGACAGCCAAGTTCCACCAGAAGATAGCAACCCACCAGAAGACAGCACCACCAGAGACAGCCGTCCTGAATAAAGGAGATGCGCGAATTCCCGACCGTATAGTAGTGCCGTAGTAGATTAATTAATCGCCAGACATCTCCTGTTCGATGCAACATCATCCGGTCATCGGTCATTACTCCGCCATGTCCGGCAGCCAGTTATCGGGTATCGATATCATCAAGTCCATATAATATCGCGAAATAAGCGCAGAGCCGTTTTCGAGATTCCACCAGATATCGTTCGTCGACATTTGTACCATCGCAGTTGGTAACGACGCAGTTTGTAAGGATAGGTGTAATCGGCGCAAAGTTCTGACGCATCAAATACCGACATCATTTACGTATCCTTGAACGAATTGTCCGGTATGACCGGTTACGCGCAATAGACGTAGTCAAAGGAAAGAGTCAGTAATCAATTTTGAATAGCGTGAGATCGAAGATTTAGCGTAGATTTATTGTCAAAGCAGCACCTCTAAAAGTTGTGTCGTCGCCAATAATTTTGCTATAATTCTGTTCAATAAACAATTACGGTCGTACCATGCATAGCCTAAAAAATGAACATCAACATATTTCAATTGAACATTTTCAGAAAGATCACTTTATTTCGTTTAAATTCGCACCGTTCAATAAAACCATCAGCGTTACCCTTTCCACCGACCGTATGTAAAGATACTACGTACCTTTTATCTCGATTTTCGATCAACATCAAGAACAGAATGGAATCTACTTCGCCTGTCTTCAACCGCGCAAAATTAGGCATCGCCTGTAGTTATTCATCATAGGTCTCTGATGTCATTACCTTCAAGCGGTAATATATCTTCCTTCGTCGTTATGGACGCAACATGCTTCGTTAACAAAATCATTTTATTCCGACCAGCAAGATTTAGTAATATGTTCGACGCTAAAATCAGATTGAATGTCTGTTAAACGACGGCAGCATCGATCAGCTTCATTAAATTCATAGTTTCATGCACACCCTGCTGGTTGTCTGTTGATGGACAGGCGACTTACCCGGTTTTGGGAATAGAAGCAGTTAAAACATCGGCAATATTTAGCCATATCATGAATTAAACCAGGTCTCTGAATTCCATTAATAAAACACATAATACAAAACCCCGGTTCCAGCGCAGTGGATTGAAGTCAATAAGATTGAAAGTTGACACTGGCTACAGCATTCGCGCAAGAAATTATTGTTGATCACAACAAATTAATAGACGTCAACAACCGAAGTTGCAGATCATCGCTAATAGGGATCATAAATTGATGTTTTCGTTGCGGGGAATAGAATGACAATATTTCGCGCCATAGCTGTTTCCGCTTCCTCAAATACAAGTTGGTGAGAATAAGTCTCTTGAGATCAACCGATACCAGATTGTCTCGATGCGCCGTGTCGTACGTATCGTATTTGCCCGACGTAATTCGGTCAAGGTAAAGAAGAGTGTTTTAACCGCCAGATGTCATAAGACGACGAATCGCGCTGGTCATCAGCCATTATTTAGCAATGCCATGTTTCAGTCATTTTGCGATATTGAATGAATGGTTTGCCCATCATTTTTCTGTTATTATTTAACAGCGTTCTCGACTTTATTGAGGGGAGATCGGTATTGAACTTGAACCGTTTCCGGTTCAGCCGCTGGTTTTTGCCTGATTTCGTTGAAATTGACAGTAGCCGTTATTGATCGTTAATATACATGGTTTGAGTGATGGTGATACAGGGTGTAGAGCAGATAGACAGTAGTTCAGATATTTATCAACATATCAAAGCCGTTTCAGAGAGGTCAGACGACAGATTTTATGAGCGTTTCATTGTGAATGTCAGTAGCATCTGCCGTCACTCTTTCGTAAACGACCAAATTCATTATCTTTTTCTGCACAAATTTTCCATTAAAGGGATGTCTCCGTTAACAAAATTCGCAAAATATATGTCTTTGCCGTTTGCCTGAAGTAGATTTATCCTTAGCAAAACGCGATTTACCGAGTTTGATTGTTGAGTGAAAGGATATGAATTCAATGCCGCTTTCGGGTTACGTTCCGAAAGACACAGCAGATCGTTCGAACGGCTTCAACAGATTCATAACAAATAATGTTTTGACAACATCGATAATACTCTTCATCAACGCGACTTCTATGCAGCTTCGCGTTACGACAATAGTTCGCTTTGAGCGAGACAGCAATAACGGTATCTCATTCATTTCAAATTAGGCTTCAAACATTTCTGAGCACTATTCGTGAAATGTCTTCGGTTATCATTACGTACATCACGGCAATTTCCAAGTTTCACGCTTTCGATGTATCACCGCGGTACATTCATTGCGTCTTATTATACGAAGAAAAGAATATCACGATTTAATAAATAAAATGGAAATTTGTACTTCCAGTTAATAAACTCATGTTCAGCGAGCCTGATACCGTCACCAGCCTGGCTTCACGAATAAGCCACACGACGTCAACCAAATAATAAAAGAAACTAGATACCGCCAGTTTCATGATGCAAACGACATTGGTAAACATCACCGTTCACAAGAACGCCAAATGTCAGTGCCGCGCCGGCCACGCTGCGCGGCGGCTTAAAAGTTGTACGATTCGTTTTATCGATACTATGCGTGTCGAATCTCGACGGGACTCAACCTCGAAAGTACCAGAATTTGCACTACTAAGAATGACGACCGACCGAGCCTGGAGCCAACGCCAAAGCGCCATCACGGCGGTCACAGATTAAAATTTCCGTGGAGATGGAACCAGCCTTTTCTTTATTTGTCAACGCTTAAATCACCGGATTAGTTCCCGACGTCCTCACTTCACTAACAAGGCGGGTCCTCAAATATAACATGCCACATTGATCACCGTTCAAATGACAGGTAATGTTAGCGTCGATGTTTTTGAAAATAGAATAAAATTACCGACGACACGAAATTCATTTTTTTCATGCTTCCTTAACAGTCTCGCCAGCTTGCCGTCAGCAGCTCGTAATCTTTGTACCGTTCGAGTTTATTAAACAATTTTCCGACTTTCTCGATTATCTTCACACTGTACGACTTTACCAATGCAAAGAAGTCAGACACTGGGGCAGGTACATTACGCTCATTAAACCAAATTACGCCCAATACCTGTTTCGTCGTCGTCCGGTAGCGAAGATGTCAGTCATCTTCGACGATACCATTGGCCACGGCAACACGCAGATGACAGATACTACTGTCAAAACAGTAAGAAGATTACTAAACCGTGACATCATTTTGACTGGCCGCATTCAACAGCCGGTGAATTGCGCATACATTCGTCATTACGTTTCAACAGATAAATGCTCATACCGGTAGCCATTATCAACCGAGCCAGTTAGTGGTTAGCCAGCAGTGTCGTAAAATCCTTCCACATCGCAGGAAATTTCGGTATTTATGGCCAGCTTCTTCACAATGGGCGGATGACGGTGTAACCATCTCAATATGCGTTACCGTAAGCACCTCAAATTTCATTATAGTATCTTTCAAAGTTAGCTGACTCGTGGTGTAGTGAAGCAAATGTCCGAAGGTCGCGGCTCACATCGTCACAACAGCCATGTCGCCGTTCACGCTCGACGTAAGTACAACAAAGACCGGACCGGAAAGTCAGTATAACGTGTGCCTGAGTAAATTACGCCGTACGGTAGCGTCAGTGGGCTACCAAAATCAGTTAGCTTCGCTGCAGCCGCATAATATGCTATCACGACAGTCGTCAAACAGTAGCGAGCGAAATTGCGCCAGCACGAAAACCTCATTTCTCGTCTTCACCAGCCGTTTGTTTTATATTGTATCGTCTCTTATGTTTCATTATTTAATTGCTTCCGTTTCAACTGTAATTCCGTTAATTGTGAAGGTATGATGGTTAACGGGAGGGTTGAGGTGTCACCGGTTGTTGCGCGAATAGACAGCCTGTTCATTAAATACGCAGAGCTGAACAGATGCTTTTTACCACGACGGTTTAGTTTCAAACATAGTAATATATATCAAAAGTCAGTTTATTTTAAATAGCTAGCAGACTGTGCCATTGATTGTTCATGCTGAAGTTTAAATTACGAAAGTGGTTTCAACCCCGCACTCATCACTATCAAATATTATCATGAATATCACCTACAGTCATCAAGTTGACGGTGATGTTATCGTATTAGCGGATACAACTAAGGTAAAGCATTCGTATAATATCTCGCGGTGGGCGCGGTCGCTAAGAAGCTCTTTTCGTTGTGGGAACAGTAACCTTTCGTCAAACACTTCGCCTCTGGTCATTTCCAGACGGCGGAAGTTGACACCGGTTTAATCAACGAAAGTTGAAGTCATGCCGCTCTCGAGTTGGCTTCAAAATACTGGTCTTTTTACCCTTGTTGCCCGGTCAATGAATAGGCGCATTATCGGTTTTGTAATTGCCTGAACACTTTAGCGGTATTACGTATCAATTCGGTAGATTAATTCTTTTTACTCTTCGCCGGAGTATCCGGTATCTTCGTGCCGTAAAAGCCGGAGATCCAGCATAGCATTGTCTTAGCGATTTCCGGTAGAGCGATGAATCCTTGCCAATAACAACATGGACTGGTCAGCTCTAACAAACAACGTTCTTCACGAAGAGCAACGGTTTTATCGCTCGTATTAATTACGGCGCTGAGACAGCTGATAAAACATTGCGCCGAATTTCTTTTGAGCATGGAAGTATAAGCGAGTAAAATGACGATTTTCGCACTCAATAATACATACCTTTTTCATTTTTTCAACATTGACTGCTCAACAACAGCCAGCAGGTTGCCGCAACAAGCCGGACACTTTGCATTCGTCCGCTGAGGGTGTTAAAATAAATGAGAATACGAAAGATTCGTAAAACATCGCAGTGAAAGCACCAATAACGGAGATCAGATACGATGTTAAAATGTGTTCAATAGTCAGGTGTCACCAAGATCAACTTATCTACCGAATAGATGAAATAAATAAATTAAATTTTCGTGAAATTATCAGCAACAGTCTGTCTTATTCGCATTAAGAATGCGCGCGTCTCCATTCGAAACGATAGACGCATACGTTCTGTGCCTTCCCGGAGATAGAACAAGTTTCTTTTGCATCAGAGAAAACCGATGTTTCTGGAAAATTTAATTTTATTTATTTCCATCTGTTGTTTCCAGATAGGACAGTCTTTGGAGTATGACGGGTGACTCCCTGAACAATTGGTACATTTTTTAACATCATTGTCACAGTCTTCCGTTGTGTGAGTTTGCTCACTGCAGTGAGCACATGTGACAGATCGTGTACACGTATTGACGCCATGGCCATATATTTGGCATTTGAAACACCTCAGCGGGTTGCGAATATAAGTGTCAACTTTGATATTGCAGTAACCTGCTTTAATTGTTGTTGGGGCAGTCGGTGTTGAAAATGAAAAAAGGTATGTATTAGTAGGTCGCAATCGTCTGATGTTTTTTACCTCGCCAGCTATGCCTTGAACTCCCTTAGATATTGCAAAAGGGTTCAGCTTGAGAGGTGTTTTGTCAACTGTCTCAATCACTAGAAACCGTGGCCAATGTTCTACAGGCGTTAAAGCCGTTGCTCGTCTTCATTATCCAGAGGACGTTTGGTTTTTTTGTTAGGGGTTTGGTAGTCCATGTTTGTTGGTAATAAGGTTCATCATCCGAGCTCCCCACCCACCATGGAGTATCATAAAGACAATGCTAATAACAAGTGGATCTCCGACTTGCAGCACCAGGGATACCCGGATGATATACTCCAGCAGAAGAATTAAAGAATTAATTAATCTACCAGATTGGTCCATGAGCCACCGCCTTCTGGGTATATGACTCTAGGCAAATTACAAAATTGATGAAGATGCACTTGCAATTCGAGTGATAGATAATTTGGCCAAGACTTTTATCAAAACAAGTTAAAAAGTTGAAGTATTTTAGGAAATACAATAATACTCAGGGCTTGGCATGACCAGCCGATTGATTAAACCGGGCCAGTTCAACCACCCGTCTAGGTGAAGTAAGGGCCGAAGTGGTGTTTTGGGCAAAGGAACACTGTTCCACAACGGGGGGTTGAAGGGCTCTTAGCGTTACCCAGCACCCACCACGAGGAGGTGGCCCTTCACGGGTGCCTTTACACATGAGGATTGTATCCCTTGTGATAAAAGCATCACAGTCAAGCTTGACTGTATTGATTTTTCCATCTCAAAGGTTGAATATTTCATGACTTCAATAACATTAATTGAGTGGAATTGCTGGGGTTTAAGGGCCCACTTTCATGAGGTTAAACTTCTAGCATGAACCTATAATCCAGTAGCTTTTAGTCTGCTAGAAACATATTTAAAAGAAAATAAATCATAAACTGACTTTGAGTCAATATATTATATATATGTTTTAGGCTAAACCCGTCAATGGTAAAGCATCTGGTGGCTCTGCAGTATTTGTGAAACAAGGAACACTTCACAGTCCTATTCCTTTAACTTCATGCAGTGGCAGTACGTCTAACCCTCAACGTTGCCATCACTCTTTGCTCCTTATGCATCCCTCTTCCATAGACTTATCCATATCTGATCCCTCTATACTTGTGACTGTAAATCTTAACTCACTCACTCAATCACTCCATCTATACTGAACGGGTTTTCATGAAGTGGGCATTTCACAAAGCTGATTGTGATGCGTTCACTGCTTTGTGTATTGCTGGCATAAATTACGATGGTTGTATTTACTAATACTGACCCAGTCGAGTCCTCATTATAGGGAATAAGCGTATCTTCAAAACCTCGACAAAAAACACGTATTAATCGGTCATGGTATACTGATGAATGCAGAAAGTCAATAAGTAAATATTAAACACCTGTCAACGAAGGACAGTAAAACAACTAGATTACCGCAGATACAAGTTTGAAACAGGTAATTAAATGTAAAACAGTTTAACTATAGAAGACGATACAATATAAAACCAGTCTGGAGATCGCCAACAACTGAAGAGGTGAGGTGAGGTGAAATTGGGTTTTACGTCGTGCTGGAGAATATTTCGCTCATATGACGACGTGCATGCGTGTGCATGTGTATGTGCGGCTACTTGTACTAGCCCAGGCTTAAGCTGGTTTTATAGTGCTAGCCCACTGACATACCATGCCGCAGTGAAGCATGAATACCCCACTCAGACACATTATACTGACTCCGAGCAGACCAGTCCTTGTTGTACCCATTAATGCCGAGCGCCAGGCAGGGACGAACAAGTACCATATTTTAACGTCTTTTGGTATGACGCGGTCTGGGATCGAACCCGCGACCTTCCGCACTCCGGACGGACGCTCTAACCACTACACCACGGAGGCGGTCAACAACTGAAGGAAGATCACTATAATAGGAAATTTGGGGTCTTACAGTGCCTTTGCTACCTGCATGGACCCAAGTTGGATTTACACCGTCTCGTCATCCGCTGGCGATTGTAGGAAAATTTAGCCATAAAATTACAAAAAAACTACGTTTAAAAAATCTGGTAAGTTTAAATTTCCTGCGATGGTTTGGGGACTCTCAGGAGGACAATAATTTTACGATACTTTAATCCCCTTTGAGGATACAGCCACTAACAATCTCAGTTGATAATGTAAGCTACCAATTATGAAACATTTATCTATTTAAAAACATATGGCAAAATGTATGCACCAATTCTATTTCTTTTAAAGATGCAATAATTAAATGATAATCACAGTTTAAAATATCTCTTACTGTTTTGACAATGAAATATCTATCTATCTATTACGTGTACCTTTGGTATGGCCACGACATCGTCGGATGATGACGTCTTCACTTTTCTGGACTGACAACCAAAGTAGGTGTGGGCGATGGTTGGTTTAATATGAACGTAATGTATTGATACCTACTTGGGTGTCTAACTTCTTTTGCATTAGAGCAAAATCGGCCATTGTGTAGGAATGTCAGAAAGAAGTCGGAAAGGATATTTAATAAACATCCAACTCAGGACAATTTACAAAGATTACGAATACTGACAGCAAAAGCTAGCAGAACTATTAAAGAAACTATGAAAAAAATGAATTTCGATATCGTGTGAATTTTATTCTATTTTCAAAAACATCGAGCACTAACTCGGTGATTACACAATGTCATTTAGACAGTGGTCAAATGTAGCATATGTTATATTTGGGATTACCCTTTGTTAGTAAAGTGGGGCGGTGGGGTAATCCAGTGGTTAAAGCGTTGGCTCGTCACGCCGAAGACTCTGGTTCGAATCTCCACAGGGGTACAATGTGTGAAGCCCATTTCTGGTGTCCCCCGCCGTGATTGCTAAAAGCGGCGTTAAAACCAAACTCAGTCAGTCAGTCAGTTCTTAGTAAAGTACAAATTCTAGTACTTTTCGGGTTGAGTCCCATCCGGGATTCGAACCCACACCCTCAGAGTCAGGTATCTGATCGCAAGCACACAAAGTCAGCCGCCTAACTTACTAAGCCACCGCGACTTCCACTAGCTCGATGCCAGCAGCTGAGCATTTACAACGTTCTTGTGACATATGCTCGAATTGATGTTTACAATGTCCGTTTTTTTATCATAAACTTTGGCAGTATCAAGTTTCTTTTTATTATTTAGTTGACATCATGTAACTTATTCATTGAAGCCAAATTTAGATGACAGGGCTTATCGTCACTTGGACACTCATGGAGTTTGTATAAAGTTACAGAAAACTTACAAATTTCCATTTTATTATTTATTAAATCACGTGATGGCACTATTCTTTCTTCATATAATAAGATACAATAAGTCTCTGCAAATTGCAGAGGGTTACATCAAAAGCGTAAAAGGCTAGAAGTAATGAAAATTGGGCGTAAGAAGAAATATTCTGTGATGTACATGTATGTCTCCAAGACATTGACATTTCTGATAAAGATATAGAAATGTTTAGAAATAAATTTAGAAATGAATGGGGTCTAAACTACATTATTGCACTCTTTACATCTCACTCAAAAGGGTTGACTATTTAATAATAACACAGAAATTGAAATACATAAAAGTCACATTGATGAAGGGGGTAATTATGTTATATCAGATGTTATCCAAAACATTATTTTATTTATAGATCTATTGAAGCCCATTTCTGGTGTCCCCCGCTGTGATATTGCTGGAATATTGCTAAAAGCGGCATTAAACTAAATTCCCTCACTCACTCACTCAAACAATCAAATAGTAAATCACGTTTTGCTACTTGCTAAAGATTCATCTATACTTCAAACTTTAAACAGCAAGATATATATTTTGCAAGATTTTTTATATTGCTTAAGGACATACGTTATATGGAAAATTTATTGCAAAGAAAAAAATAATAGATTTAGTCATTTTGCACAAGAAAATGACAACACTTAGATACCCTACTCTGACATTCTAATGAAGCACTCATAAAAATCTGTCGTATTTAAACTGATGCGTCCATTACAGCTCCTCTCAAGGCAACTTGACATGTTGTCATATCTAAGACTACTGTCTATTCATATACTCTTCATACACCCTCATATGCATATAGAATTATGTATATTAACTTGATTATGTAACTACCAACACATGTCACTTTTCTGTATGTACATGCAACTTGAAATGGAATAAAAGAAGAAACTATGAAACAGTTGGAAACGGTTCGTTTCCAACATAAATACCCGATCTCCCCTCAATAAAGTCAGGAACATGATTAAATAAATAACAGAAAAAATATTGACAAACATTATTCAATATCGCAAAAACAACAAGTATAATAATGACATTGCTAATAAGCTGGCTGATACGATTAGCACGAATTCGTCATCTGCCAACTACGATCCCAAATTCATACAGTTTAAAAACTGCCACTGTGATAATGCTGATGAATCTTTTACCTTGACCGAATTACGTGAGGCTTAAATTACGATACGAATTACGATACAGCATCGGGGCCAGATGACATCTATTATCAGTTATTGAAGCATCTCTCAGAACCTTCTCTATTAGCTTGGCTATACATATTTGACAATATTTGGGAAACGGGTAATTTTTCTCCTTCATGGCACGAAAATATTATCATTCCTATTCCCATGCAGGTAGCAAAGGCAATGTAAGTCCCCATGGTCCCTAGTATGATGATCTACCTTCAGTTGTTGGCGATCTATAGCCCAATTTTACATTGTATTGTCCAACAATAATTTCTACTTTTAAAGATATATGCTAGCTAGTGTTAACTCAATCTGTGATAATCCAGTGGTTTTACTGCACTTCGTTGACAGGGTTTTATATATTATGTGTTTGCATTATGAATTTAGAACTAGTTTAATTCATGATATGGCTAAAATATTGCCGATGTGACTTTAAATCTTAACTCACTCACTCACTCATTCCTATTCCTATTCCCAAAACCAGGTAAGGATCATACCAATCCATCTAACCGTCGACCAATAGCGTTAACTAGGGGTGTACGTAAAACTATGGAGCTAATGAATGATCAGTGCACACCTTGTCTGGTACCTGGAATCAAATCATTTGTTTAACGGACATTCAATCTGGTTTTAGACATCAGAGGAGCACTATTTACCATCTTATGAGATTGGAATAAATGATTTTATTAGCAAGCAACATGTTGCATCCATATTCTTTGACTTGAAGAAGGTCTATAGTACCACTTGGAAGTATGGTAACATAAGAGACCTGCATGATATGGGTCTTCTAGGCAGTATGCCTAAATTTTTGCACGGTTTTTAGAAGACAGGCATTTTAAAGTCAGAGTAGGTTCCACATGTTCTGATTTGCTAGTATTTGATCAGAAAATCGGAGTCCCTCAAGGTAGCAAATTATCACATACCCTTTTTAGTGTTAAGAAGAATAGCCTTGGTAAGGTTTTGAATGACAATTGCAGATTTGCTTCAACGAAATACAAAAATGGTCTCTGGAAAATGGTTTTACGTATTCCAAAGTGAAAATATGTTGTGTTCATTTTTTAAATATACGCAAAATGCATCACGAGCCATGTTATTTTGTAGACAGAATTGCCATAAAATTGGCCAAAGAGACCAACTTTTTAGGAGTACCTTTTGACAATAAATCCTCACACTAAAATCTTCAATCCTCACACTAAAATGGTTCAAGTCAAAAAATTGATTACACAACAGGCTCTTTTCCTGCTGACTGGGTTCCGTCCTATTGCGCAACATAGTACAGTAACCAGTCCAGAATTCTGAGACCAATTCATTCAAAAGGATACATAAATATTAATCAGTATTATTTGATACATCTAAGAACTTGCATATTGCAACACTACGTTCCTTCTAATCCTTACAAACACGTCGTGCAGCTTGCTCTGTCGTACAGCGTGCTCTGACAGACGGAAATCTATAAATTGCGGAAATCTCAAAACGAGGCTCTGCCGCTTGAAACATTTCGCGGTCTTATATGGACTTGATATTATATCAATCACTGTGCTTTACAAAACTACACGGAACTAGCGCAAAGAACACATAACAGGTGTAACCAGTGAGCCAGATGAATTGTGAATCATTTTACGACCTCATCAGACAGGGGCAATCTGTGGCGTCTTAATTAAGGTCATGCTGCCTACTACCGAAGCTTCACACTGCCACAGTCAGAATTCTTTTTATCTCCTTATTAGGACTTAGCTATCTCCTAATTAGGTGGTACTATCTCCTAATTAGGAGTTACTATCTCCTAATTAGACTTAGCTATCTCCTAATTAGGTAATACTATCTCCTAATTAGGACTTAATATCTCCTAATTAGGTGATAGCTATTAGTGATATTGTAGAAGTTGCTATGTTCGTAGTGAAAGGGGTAGTAGAATCAGGACAACAGTGTGGTTACAAGCTTATGCATCTCAAATGCATACAAGAGGAATTCATTGTCAGTCAAGACACGGTGCGTCATTTGCTGCATTTA
This sequence comes from Haliotis rubra, assembly GCF_003918875.1. Lineage (NCBI taxonomy): Eukaryota > Metazoa > Mollusca > Gastropoda > Lepetellida > Haliotidae > Haliotis > Haliotis rubra. The sequence continues at coordinate 209,172 of NW_025765199.1, read as the reverse complement.
GTGAGAGAGTACAAGAGTACAAGAGTACAAGAACACCCAACTTCATGTACTTCCATAGAGATCGGGTAAGCCTCTCACCACGCTAATGACGTCACGAGGGGGAATCCCCCTCGCTTCCTCTATAGCTTTGGCCGGCGCCATGTTGAAACAAACTTAAATCGTCCGTTTGTGTAGTGACACATGCCTGCACAAAAGCAAATTTATAGAGCGAAGTAAACAATGACAGCATACAACTTCTATACACAATATTTAATATCCCCGTGCATGCAGAATGGACATGGGTCGGAGAGCCTCCCCAATCCACCCTTACAATCTATATACAGATGTCTCTTATAATATACAAATACGTTTTGTTTTTTTATAAGCATGGTTTACACTATAGTCGCGCAAAACGATTTGAAAGGTAGGCCTACTAACCAACTGACCTAGTTATACAGGTCACGTCTGTTGTACATAGCCAGGCGTGTGTGCACAGGTTAAGACTCGAAATATATTATTGGATATAAGTGGACAGACATTACAGTATAGGTAAAAACTATGTCTAAACCTGGGACAGCCTTTTTTTCAGTTGGGAAGTCTTATGTATGTAGCCTGTTACAGATCCGTAGGACAGTAAGGACTGAGTTTATATAACAAGGCATGCTTACATGACGATGTGAAAAAATGTGACTGTTGATCTCATAGATTAAATGGATTATGCGATACTGTGGATAACTAAATAATGAGCAGGTCACGTCATTGGCGTTGGGTGTTCTAGTACACTAATTTCTTTCACTACTAAATGCAGCAAATGACGCACCGTGTCTTGACTGACAGCGAATCCCTCTTGTATGCATTTCAGATGCATAAGCTTGTAACCGCACATTTGTCCTGATTCTTCTATAACACGTTATATTTGGGATTACACTTTCTTAGTAAAGTACAAATTCTAGTACTTTTGTTGGGTTGAGTCCCATCAGGGATTCGAACCCAGAGTCAGGCAGCCAATAGCCAGCACACAAAGTCAGCCGGCTCAGCCGTCGCGACTTCCAGCCCACGCTGGAGATTAGGTGCCTGTCTCTGAGGGTGTGGGTTCGAATCCCGGATGGGACACAACCCAACAAAAGTACTAGAATTTGTACTTTACTAAGAAAGTGTAATCCCAAACATAACATAGGTTAGATCAGACCACATTCTAAATGGCACTGTGTAGTCACTGATTCTTCTACCTCTTTCACTATACGAACATAACAACTTCTGAAATATCACAAGTATGTCTTCGCCTAGACAGTTTCAGTCGTTTTGATTTTTCTTTTAAAAGTCTTCATGCTGATAATGATGCCATTTAAATGAGTCAAACAAGACAAAATTTCTGAACACTGCAAGCCCAACATGAAACAAATGCATATGCTTTCATCCATGACTTCATCCAAGATGCTAAACCCAGAAGAAGTGAATGACTACTGGTTGACTTTTTCAAACATATTTATAAGATCCTTAAGTCCTAATTAGGAGATATTAAGTCCTAATTAGGGGATACTAAGTAGATAGTATCACCTAATTAGGAGATAGCTAAGTCCTTATTAGAAGATAAAATTATTCTGACTGTAGCACTAGGACGCTTCCGTAGCCTACACCTCGCCATAAAATATAGAAACACGATGTTATTAAAACTAAAATTAACTTGTAAATACCATTTTCTTATGAAACATGGAATTTGAATTCAGTGTAACCATAGTTGTTTGTGGTGTCTCTTTTCACTTTCACACGAGAAAGGCACCCGTGAAGAGCCACCTCCTCGTGGTGGGTGCTGGGTAACACTAAGCGCTCTTCGACTCCCCGTGGTGGGCCCGGGGCTATATTTGGTCCACAACACCCCATTGCCGGTCTTTAGACCGAATTGGGCAACCTGTTTGCCGTGGGTTCCGCCCCTGTGTCGGTGGAGGACGGGAGTCTGGTGGTTGAGGGCAATAGGAGCCTGGAACCGTGTTCCTGTTGCCCAACACACCACTTTGGCCCTTACTTCACCTATACGGGTGGTAGACTTGGCCCGATTCTATCAATTGGCTGGTCACGCCATGTCCTGTGCATGGACAACATTCTTATGCAATTATTCTACATTTTTGTACATTTTTTGACACTGAATATTTGCATTTCAAATTATATTATATATGTTTGCCTAGAGTCCTATGCGAGAAGGCGGTGGCTCATGGGCGAATCTGGTGATAATGACCTCCAAATAATGTATGTCTCTAATTTCTTGGCTTGGGCCGAACCAGTCGGGCATGAAATTGGTAGACAAATGCAGCTATTTGTGTCGTTTTCTCTGGAGTATAACGTCCCTGTATCCCTGGTGTCGGCATCTTGGATATCCGGAGATATTTGACACTGTCCTTGTTGACACTCCGTTGTGGGTGCGGAGCAGGGGTTTCCTTTCATCATGGCACTTCCACCTTCTGGTTGATCTAGAAACGAAAAAAAGAGCCGCTTAGAGGATTTAGATCTCTCTACTGGACATATGTCTTCTAACAGTGACTCTTGGGCTAGATTTGTTGTTATTGAGGCTTCAGACTTTCTTCCACTTAAACTGATTCCCTTTGCAATTTCAAAGGCCATCTCCGGAATTTGTAGAGAAGTTACAAATGTTACCCGTCTTCGCAGTGGCTCGCTTCTTGTCGAGTGTGCATGGAGACAGCAATCTCTAAATCTGATGTCGATCAAGACATTTGCAAATATAGAGGTTGCTGTATCTGTGCACAGGACGCTAAGCTCTTGTCGTGGCTCTTGTCGACAGAGCACGTTGTCTCGCATATATGTCAGAGGAGGGCATTGCTTCAGAGTTGGCAGATCAAGGTGTATTTGCAGTAAAACGTTTCACTATTAAGAATCATCGTGAAAACCAACACGTATCTACTGACTTATGACCGTTCATCTCTTCCAAAGTCTATCAAAGCTGGTTACTTCAACATCGGAGTGGATGTGTATGTCCCCAGTCTGCTCCATTGTTATACATGTCAACATTTCGGGCATGGATCACAATCCTGTCGAAAACTCCCCAATATGCCATCGTTGTGGTGATCGACATGAGGGTTCCGACTGTGAGAAAGAATATAAGTGTGCCAACTGTAATGGTCCCCATTCTGCTTCATCAAGGTCCTGTCCCGTGTATCAACGGGAATCACAGATATTGAAAATTACATGCCAAAACAAGATTTCATACCTTGAGGCAAAACAAATGTTGACTCCATCAACTCAGACTCCATCAAACCTGATCTACTCTGCTGCAGCCACTCGCTCTGTAGTAACGTCCTCCGTTTCATGTCAGACCGACTTGACATCGTAACATCAACTAAACCTATTCCTTCAGCTTTAGCCCTTCAGAGTATTCCGAAAGTCACACAATCTACGTCTGCTTCTCAGACAGAAAATCACCATGAGCAACAACCAAAAACATCTGTTTCAAAACCAGTCAGTGAAAATTGAAAACAGAAGAAAGGGAAGAAATTAAATAGAGACAAACAACCTACTGTCCCTTCATCTCCTGAGGTTTTAACACAGAATACATTTGCACCTCTTGATATGGAGGTTACTCTGTCCTCACAGGGCAGGCGGAGGAATAGTTCCTCCTCAAATTCACGTGGCCTCACTCCAGTTAAGCCATCATGAATCACTTGACCAATCTAATTCAATAGAATCGCAGAGGACTGAAGAATAACTTCAATGAAATACAATTACTCATACAAGATCTTCAACCGTCAGCATTGTGTCTCCAAGAGACATATCTTAAACATACTGATAACTTTACCTTAAGGCGGTATAATGATTATCATTCTTTTTCCCTTCCAGGCGATAAAGCTACTGGAGGCGCTTCTATTTTGGTTCATCAGAGCGTCATTCATAGCCCTGTCACTCTAAATACGGATCTTCAAGCTGTTGCTGTTCGTCTGACCCTGCACATTGCGCTGACATTGTCCAGCTTGTATATACCTCCTTCTTCTAATATTCAAAAGTCAGATCTTCAAAATCTATATCATCAACTGCCGAAGCCATGTCTCATCATGGGCGATCTTAACGGACACAAACTGCTTTGGGGAAGTGCTCACACTAATACAAAGGGTAAAATCCTCGAGGAATTCATTTCCGATAACAACTTATGTATTTTCAATGACGACTCATCCACTTAGCTACATCCACACTACGGGAACATATTCTGCCCTGGATTTATCACTAACCGATTCAACCTTGTGTAATGAATTTGAATGGATGGTCCATGATGATCTGTGTGGGAGTGATCACTTCCCCACCATTCTCAAAACAATCAGCCCTGATGATGATCCACCTTTATCAAGCAGGAACTTCGCCAGGGCTTATTAGTCATTATATAAGACTACATGTACTGGTCACTTAAAACATGACGTGACAGTGAAGACCCGATACAGTTGTTTTCAGATATTCTTAACAACATTGCTGACCAAACTATACCCACATACTCTGCAATTCCCCATATTCGTAAACCATGGTTTACTAATGACAGGCAAGAAAGAGTAGGAAGAAAGTGGAAAAGTCTTTTCGCCGACATCCTACAGTCCATAATTTAGAAAAAAGTAAATGCCAAGGGTCGACTCACTTTCAAACAGACTAAGCGTCAATCTTGGAAGAAACTGTTTCCAAAATAAATTCCCGACCGATTTCAAAGGTGTGGAACATGGCTCAAAGAATAAAAGGCAAACATATCAGAAACAAGAGGAGAAGAAAATAATAAATTTTAAATCGGATAATGGCGAAGATTATAACGAATTATTTTCGCTACATGAGCTCCATTCTGCCCTTGAGCAAGCTCATGATTCAGCAACAGGAGCTGACAATATTCACTATCAACTCTTGAAGCATTTGCCTGAATCATGTTTAGAAATCCTTTTAGAAATGTTTGATCAAATATGGACTTCAGGGAATTTCCCACCTTCGTGGCATAATTCCATTGTATTACCTATTCCAAAACCTGGCCGGGATCATACTGATCCGTCTATTTACAGACCTATATCTGTAAAACCATGGAAGGAATGGTAAACAATAGATTAACATGGTATCTTGAAACCAATAACCTTATTACAGATATCAAATGTGGTTTCAGGAAAAATCGTAGTACCATTGGTCATTTGGTACGTTTAGAATCCTTTGTTAAAAATGCAATAGTAAATAAACAACATGCCGTATCGATATTCTTTGATCTCGAGAAAGCATACGATACCACCTGGAAGCATGTCATTTTGAAGGATTTACATGATTTGGTTTGCGGGGTTGTTTACCTCTTTTTATATCACAGTTTTTAAGAGACAGGCAATTTCAAGTCCTAGTGGGTTCTACCCTGTCTGACCATTATTATCAGGATCAGGGTGTCCCACAAGGCAGTATTTTGTCTGTCACACTGTTTAGTATCAAGATCAACAGTTTATCCAAGGTTTTAAATGATTCAATCGATGGATCACTTTTCGTGGATGATTTTAATATTTCTTGTCGCGGTAAAAATATGCATACTATTGAACGGCAACTGCAGTTCTGTTTTAACAAAATAAATAAATGGTGTCTCGAAAATGGCTTTAAATTTTCTAAATCAAAAACTAATTGTCTACACTTCTGTAGAAAATATAAGCAGCATAAGGACCCTGGACTATTTTTGAATGGCACTTCCATCTAAATTGTCCAGGAGGCCAAGTTCTTGGGTAAAATTTTCGACCCACATTAAACTTTTCTACCGCATTTATTAATAACCTTTCTTGCAAACATCCACTTTTAAATGAAAGTATTGAACTATATAATGATGTTGCTACTGGCAAATACGACATCGTCCTTTGTTGGTTACCAAGCCATGTTGGCATATCTGGGAACACACTGGCTGATCTTGCTGCCAAGGCATCACTCAACAAATCTGTGACACTACTTCTTATTCCATACACTGGTTATAAAGCTACCATTAGATCTTATATCCGTGATCTGATGCAAAAAAAGTGGGACACCCAAGTAGGTATCAATAAATTACATGAAATAAAACCTTATATTGGTTACACCTACTTGGGTTGTCAGTCCAGATTTGAGGAGGTCTTTATGCGATGATGTTGCATTGACCATACGCGTTATACTCACAAATACCAGTTAAAAGGTTAAGATCCTCCGTTTTGTATCCCTTGTGATGAGAGAGTCACAGTCAAGCATATCCTGCTTGACTGTGTTGAATTCTCCATCTTAAGGGATAAATATTTCAATGTAAAAACAATGAGGGATCTTTTGACAAATGTTAATTTTCATTTAATTATTATTTTTTTTTAAAGAAATTGATTCGTTTGATGAATTCTGATTAATGTGTTTTGTAAATAGATATATTTTAAAGATTGGTAATTTAGATTTGTAACTTAGATTTGTAACTTAGATTGTTAGTGGCTGCACCCAAAACTTTTAAAGTAAAATGTAAATTTACCATATTTTAAACGTAGTATGTTTGTTCTTTAAACTGCCGGCTACATTTTCCTACACTCGCCAGCGGCTGAAGGGATGGCGTAAATCCAGCTAGGGTCCATGCAGGTAGCAAAAGTAATGTAAGTCCTCATGGTTCCTAGTATGGTGATCTACCTTCAGTTGTTGGCGATCTATAGCCCGTGTTTTGTACTGTATTGTCTTCCTTAATTGAAATGTTTTAGCTTTGCTCGCTAGTTTTATATTCATATATGTGATTCTCAAGTATTTTTACTGTCCATCGTCGACAGGTTTTAATCTTCAAAATGTTTTCACTTTATATTGTATAAATTGTTTTCGTCACGATATGGCTGAGATATTGCCGATGTGACGTTAAATATTAACTCACTCACTCACACGAGAAAATTCGGATCGGCTGAAAAGTAGGTCATTGTCTGAATAGGTTAATGAGACTCATGTTTCGGTTTGAAAGCTCTTGATGTACTAAAAGTAGTTTCAAATGCTAAATGGGGTAGAAAATCTTTACAAAACATTAATTATCTTGATAATGGTAAGTAAATACTATATGCAATAGTTATCCGTGAAGATCTGGGTTAGACTTGGCCTTCAGCAACCCATCCTTGTCGTAAAAGGCGACTAACGGGATCGGGTGGTCAGGCTCACTGACTTGGTTGACAACATGTCTTTGGTTCCCAATTGCGCAGATCGATACTCATGCTATTGTTCACTGTGTTGTCTGGTCCAGACTCGATTATTTACAGACCGCCACCATATAGATGGAATATTGCTGAGTGCGGCGTAAAACTAAACTCATTTAGAAACCAATATCCTTAATGAGTTATGTCTGTAAAACCATGTAACAAATGGTAAATAACAGATTAATTTGGTATTTGAAAACCAATAACTTTATTACAAATACACAATGTGGTTTCTGAAAAATCGCAGTGCTATTGGTCATTTAGTACGATTAGAATCGTAAAAATGCCACACTATCTAAGCAGCACATAGTTTCAATTTTCTTTGATCTTAAAAAACCCTGCGATACTACATGGAATCAAGGCATTTTACAGGATTTACGTTTACTTTTTTTTATCACAGTTTTTAATAGACAGGCGATTTCAGGTCCGAGTGGGGTCAACGCTGTCTGACCATTATAATCAGGATCAGTGTGTTCCACAAGGCAGTCTTTTGTCTGTCACGTTATTTAGCATTAAAATATATAGCCTTCCAAATTATATTAAGCGATTCAGTTTAAGGATTCCTTTTCGTGGATGATTTTAATTTTTCTTGTCTTGGTAGAAATAAGAGGGACGGTGGGGGTAGCCTAGTGGTTAAAGCGTTCGCTTGTTACGACGAATACCGGGGTTCGATTCCCATTATGGGTACAATGTGTGAAGACCATTTCTGGTGTCCCCCGACGGGATATTGCTGGAGTAATGCAAGTCCCCCGTTCTCTAGTATGGTGATCTACCTTCAGCTGCTGGCGATCTACAGCCCGTTTTTATATTGTTTCTTCTGATAGAAATATAATCTTAGAGATAGTTTCTGCGATACCCGTGAAGATCCGGGGTAGAATAGATCTTCATCAACCCATGCTTGCCACAAAAGGCGACTATGCTTATCGTAAGAGGCGACTAACGGGGTCGGGTGGTCAGGCTCGCTGACTTGGTTGATACATGTCATCGTTCCCAATTGCGCAGATCGATGCTCATGCTGTTGATCACTGGATTGTCTGGTCCAGATTCGATTATTTAAAAACCGCCGCCGTATAGCTGTAATATTGCTGAGTGCGGCGTAAAACTAAACTCACTCACTCGTTTCTGCGATGTGCTAGTTGTTTTTACTATCCTTCTCTGACAGAGGCTAATAATTTGTATGTATTTATTATGAAAAAAATATGAAACTGTAGTCACGATATGGCTGAAATATTGCCGATGTGACTTTAAATTTTAACTCACTCTACTTTTAGTGGAGATGACTGAAGTTATGGAAATGGCACTCACAGGTGCTTTAAGAAAAGGTGAATGGTGAAGAAAACGACGGTGTCAAGGTCTACACATGACCTTGAAATCTGTTGTTTTTGCTATCGATTGAAAACATGCAACATGTTTTCCTTTATGCTGTAAGACTCCTCTGCCTCTTCTGTAATGCCATACCGCTGTCTGCATCTTTGCCATTCAGGGCTTGGTGTCATGGCCGTGTTTACACGCTGTAAGGATTAACACATTATAAACTTTCTAAAAATTATTGTTATTGCTCGAAAATACTTGAAGGTTCTAAATTCAAGTCCACTTTATTCTAATCATTTAGAATTGAATAGGGGAGACTTCAGTGAGAGGGACTTCAGTAGAATGTATCTGTTATATCAGCTTTAGACGGTACATTTTAGGTCTAAAACGAACCTCAACAAAGGAGCCTCTCTGCATCAGAATATATATCACCATGGTAACAGGGATAGGAACTACTGGCAGTACAGCAATGCACCAACCAATGGTGACGGCGATTGGTGGGTACTCATAGTCTGCATATGTTGGTGGCTTGTAGGCTGCGATGGTCAGTACCATAGATGCCTGTGTAAAACAAACGTTGTGAATGTAAAAACAGTACCTGGGTACGACATGAAAACAATATGGATGTACTAGGTCATTATAAATGCACCCAGATGTTTATATTCTTACCGAATATAACATTATTAACAACAAATTAGAATAAAAAAAACTTGTCAGGGAAATGTTGGCAATTAGTCATCGCTAAATGGCCATACGTGAATCATGAACGTGTGAGAATCGATATTGGTGTTTTTTGTTCATATTTAGACAGTGATGTAATATTCCTTGATGCTTAATGATTTTCTAAGAGTAATTTATAGTGAGCAATAACGATCTTTTCTTTGCCTCACGTCCAAGCAATAGTTGTTTACAGCAACAATATTTGCTCTGCTTGTTCATATTCGTTAAATTGTCTCGAATGCGCAATAAATAATTTGATATACTCTATCTCATCAATCTGAATCTCTGTACGATTCTTTTATTGAGGAAATGTACTACACACCAGCAGCAAGACAGGAACAACGATGAAGCACATCAGCTTGTAGACAACTGGAAGCCGCTTTCCTATCATAGCCTCAACGTCAACAGAGAAACGTTTCACACCTTGTGGATATAAACAAGAACACAATAATACAGAACACATGTTGGACGCATCACTCACGATAACGTGTGCATATACACAGAGCTAAATGTGCATTGGCTTCCAGTATTATCACCCGTGAAGATCCGGGTTAGAATTGATCTTCAGTAACCTATGCTGGTCGTAAGAGGCGACTAGCGGGATCGGGTGGTCAGACTCACTGACTTGGTTGGCACATGTCATCTTATATCATTTGCGTAGATCGATTCTGATGCTGTTGATCACTGGAATGTCTGGTCCAGACTCGATTATTGACAGACCGCCGCCATACAGCTGGAATATTGCTAAATACGGCGTAAAACTACACTCACTCACTCCAGTATCATCTGATCTGGGACTAAACGAACGTGTCTATGATGACTTGAAAACATGTTTGCAACGTCTTCAAATCCTGCCATAAAGTTGATAGGAGCTCAGGCTTTCACAACCTCAGCTTTTAGTGGCCGATTGCAAGGCCTGCGTAAATGCTGAAGGTCGGTTACATAAGCTGTCATACATGCCCAGAAACCTTATTCTTGTGAAATTTTACATATTACTTATACTGTTCTTTCTATGGTGTCTGCGCAGTGTTTGCCCGACTCTCCATCCTTTTTCATTAGCTTATACTATCAAGAAGAAAGAACAAAAGAAACTCACTATTGAAAAGAAACGTTCTGAATAGTTTTGACAATAAGTAGCGGATGATGGTTGATTGCTTGTCAAAGTGTAGATTCAAAAGGATAATGTTTCACGAACCATATAACCACCCAACAACCAGACATTCCAAGACGGCGACCACTAAGCATGCCACAGCACCCACATACCAGTCTACCAACTGGAACATGTACACCCCGGCCTGAAATGTACAAGAGTTGGCATCCAGAGAGAACTACGGTGTACTATTGAACATCTTTATGAAATCATGTTGTTTACACCACATATTATGCATAACCGTGATAACCTTGAATGAATTGGATTTGGAAGTATACATATGTTGTTTACAAATAATCTTTCAGCTATTAATCATTAAACGTGATGCTCACATTGGTGGTGAAGATGAGTCCAGAGAGGAAAACTGCACCCATAAACACAGCAGCTATGACAGTTGGAAGTTGTTTCTTGTGAAATCGTTTTGGTAGAATATCCTCCACACATCCGATGACTGCCTCGATCGATCCAAACTGTTTGTATATAAATGCTTTGCTTGAAGAGGAGCTTTAATGTGCAACATGATAAACGTTCAATTTATAAATTGCCTTTGGTGTGAATGTCCCAGTCGTCTGAAGGCTTTTCAGATAATATATATTTGAACTGCATATGCCGTCATTTCAAATGTTTTCTTTAATTGTCTGTGACGATTCTGTTTTTCGCGTGTGCGCTGCAAACTTTACTTTTGATATTGTTGGTTGTATGTAACTGTATTATATGCAGGAAAAGACAGGAAAGAGACATTGGAGGCAAAAAGTTTAAACCTTATAAAGAGACGCTCACATGAGCACTGAATCTGAATGCTGCATGTCTTGCACCTCCTCTGTGACACTTGACCTCGGACAGCTATAGAAATTGTCTTTTGAATGTGCCTTGGTTAATATGACTTTCTGAATAGCTTTTGAACAGGGGGTAAAACATGACATGTTCGCGAGTCAGGCTAATACCTGTGCTCTTGTGTTCCACTGCAATAGAATGAAACCGTCTCTGACTCACCTATATCGAAATTCGTTACATGTTAGGTTCCTTCAAAGTAGCAAAGTCGCACATGAACCATTGGGTTGATGACTGAGTTGTTTAAGGCCATATGCTGTACAACTATAAACATCTCTCACAAATGACTGTAAGGAGTCATCAAAATCATATTAAACATATATGAACTACTAAACCATTCCCCTAAACGACTTGATCCGTAAGTCCTAAAACAATTCAACTAAATTTAACTCACTATGTTTTTAACTGCAGTATATATGTTATTTTAATGTTATGGCTAGATTGTCAAAAACTGCTGACAGCTGAAGGGATGGTGTAAATCCAGCTAGGTTCTATGTAGGTAGCAAAAGTAATGTAAGTCCCCATGACCCTTAGTATGATGATCTACCTTCGGTTGTTGGCAGTCTATAGCCTGTTTTTATAATTATTGTATTGTCATTTATAGTTCAAATGTTTTAGATTTAATTACTAGTTTTAAATTTATGTCTGGGATAATCTTGTTGTTTTACTGTCCTTCGTTGACAGGTTTTATAACTTACCTTAAATCATTATTAATCAATAACTTGATTTAGTCACGATATATCACGGCTGAAATATTGCCGATGTGACTTTAAATTTTAACTCACTCACTCAGCCATAAACAATCTACAGACCACCAGCAACCAAAGTTGGTCTACGTGATTCAGTAACAGGTTAGTCTAATGGTATACCATGGTGTCGAAGCCCATCATTAGAACTACTAAGAAGAATAGCACCGACCACAGCTGAGGAACAGGAAGGAGGAAACAGCCTCGGGTAGACAACAAATGCAATGCCTGACCTGCAAAATAGTTTCATAAAGCATATACTTTCATATAAAAAATGGTACACACACAGTTAGTATGATAAACCATTCTGAAAATAACGATGACACAAATATATTTCATCTCACTGACAAGAAGATAATAAAAACTGATTCAGGTATTTGCGTTGCTCGTGTGCTGGTAAGCCCTGCTTCATGTAGACTCGTATGGCGTAAAGTGAGTGCTGGGTAACGCTAATAGCTCTTCCCCCATGTAAGTCCTCAGCACTCCATTGCTGGTCGTTAAAGGCAATCTGTTTGTTGAAATGATTCCATTGATGGATTGCTGTTTGTGGATACTTTTATAGTCCGTTTGGTCTGATGTTTTGATTATGATCAGCGTTTCATTGAGTATTATATGTTTATTTGTTTTTGAGTTAGATTGCAATTCATCGGTCCGCTTTTGAGCCAAACGGACTATAGTATCCTTTGTCATGGGACAAAATATGAACAATGCAGCTATGTTTAAATATAATCGGTAAATTGTAGGAAAAGCAATTATGTCCACTTGTGTAGACAATACAAACCACACCAAGATATGGTCTTTAGAAAATGGTTTTAAATTTAAAAGAAACGCACAGTTCTAAAAAAGAAAGAAATGTACATGTATACACCGCCTTGAAGGACTGCACAAGCCGTCAGGATTTTGCTTGGGGATTTCTTCGACAAAGCCCCTGCAACGCGTGGGCAAGCTCTGCAAGTGTCCGAGGACGATGGTGACGGCTACGGATGCGTCCCATAGATGCGGGGTCGGTTTCAGATCATTGACGTTTGCATTGGAAATAGGCACCTGTCACACGAGCTGTATTGGCCCGAACGTTGTCGTGCTGCAAGAGCTCCCTGTGGCGGTTTAAAAGTGTAGATGTAGAGATTTGCCCTAACATTGCCTTGAACCACCACAAGCTCTGTTCTACCCGTGTAGGACGTTCACCCCACAACATGACACTACCTCAACAAAAACTGTCCACCTGTCGAATGCAGTTCGGCTGAAAACGTTCGTGTCGACGTCGATAGATACGTTGTTTCCCTTCCCGTCCCTGCAGGAGGAAACGCAATTCATCGCTGAATCAAACGCGTCGCCCTTTGCAAACACATGCCTGTACCCTGTTGCACCATTGGAAATGTCGTTGTCTGTTAGTCGTGTCAGGACAGGTCCAACTTTTGGTTGATATGCTCGAATCCCCACTTCTCTCAGACAATTTCTGATCTTTGGAAATTGTTCGAAGACCAGGCACCTGTCTTGCAGTGTCCACTGTTGTAGTAACGGTGAAACACCCAGATGAATCGGTCATGAGTAGGAGTGGTCACTCCTGGCCTTCCACTTCTGGGACGATCTTGGGTCGAATTGAAGCGGGTATATCGATGCGATAATGGTGTCAGCAGACTGGGACTTCGCTGCTTCAAACGTCCAATTGCGATATTTCGGTCAGTGGAATTCAATCTTGGCATTTATACCTTTGTTTACGTCGTAAATTTCGTAATGAATAGTCGATGTCTCCACACGTTTCCCACATATTGCGAGTGCATTACGTGGAACACATTTTCTGCAGGCACGTTTCACGGCACACGTTTACAAGCACACGTTTAAAATACACAACAAATACGACATAATTACCGGGATTCAAACATAGGAATTGTCATAATGACGATTGCTATCCAAATATATTGAAATGAACTGAACACGCCTGTGCGTTTCTTTTTTTTTGAAGAGTGTTGAATTTTTTTACAGCATTTGACCTTTCAACCCCACATTAAATATTTAAAGAATATGTGCCTGAAGGCCCTTGATTTGTTAAAAGTTGTCTCTAACTCAAAGTGTCGAGGGAATCAGAAAACCCTCCTTCAACTGAACAGAGTATTGATCCGCTCTAAACATGACTTTGGCCACCTATGGTTGAGCAGTCAAGTATATTTAAAATATTGGATACAATATAGACTTAGGATTGAAAAACCGTATCAATCTCGTGGAGTGAGTTCGATTCTCGTTAAAAGTCAGATGAACAAAAACCACAATAATATTTTCTGAGCGACATTTTAATGTTTTATAAACATTTATGCGTGTAACGCACCTGAAGTGATGACGTCAGCTACAGGCACATCAGCATTGTGAGCCAGGAAACCGAGCGTTGCGAACACAATAAAACCGGCATAAACGCTTGTCAACTCCCCTAATAAAGTAACCACTATAGCATCTCTGAAAAGTAAAAAGGCTCGATTTAGATATGGCGTAGTAGAGTGAGTGAGTGAGCTGACATTTAAAGTCACATCGGCAATATTACAGCCATATCGTGACTACAAGAGCTATATATTGGTAAAGGTCAAATTATATACAATACATACACGTCGATGAAAGAAAGTAAACTCCCTACATATCACAGAATTTCTAATAACACTAGTACGTAACCATAAAAATATACCACGCTAAACAACGATACAATATAGAAACGGGCTATAGATCGCCAACAACTGAAGGTGGATCACCATACTAGGGACTTTCAGTAATTTTGCTACCTGCATGAACTCTAGCTGGATTTAAACCATCCCTTCGATTGTTATCGACTGTACGCAAGGTTTGCCAGTTATCTAAAATCGACATATATACATACTGCGATTAAAAGCCTGTATTATATTGCATTGTCTTCTATATATTGTTAAAATGTTTTAGATTTACATGCTTCTTTTATATTCATATCTGTGATATTCTAGTGGTTTTTACTGTCCTTTGTGGACAGGCTTTTAATAATGTATATGCATTTTTGGTGAATTATAGGTTTATAAACGCTATACAGGATTTGAAGTTACGTCACAGCTTTGTTTAGCAGCAGCAGCCATTGTGTTGTTAGTAATTCCAACTTGACTGGGTAACCAACAGAAGGCGATGTCGTATTGGCCAGTAGCAAGATCATTATATAAGTCGCGTATTTCAGTTAAAAGTGGATGTTGACAAGAAATATTCTATATGGCCTGAAGACAAGAGAGGGTATCAGAAGATATAATGAATAGTCTCCAGATTGACCATTCATATATCGTAGAGCCGTTTAGCTATAGCTATTTATTCGGCAGTAAAAAATTAGCTGTTATTCGGCAATCTTGAACATAGTAGCGTTAACAACTGTGCTACCACGTTTGGAGCCATCAGCAAATATAGCTTTATAAGCATCGTAGCCGTTTCGTAATTGTTTATACACTTGCTGATAAATTAGTTGATTTGTGTCAGATTTCTTTAGTTTTGTCAATGAAAGATCTAAAACAAATGTCATTTGAAGTAGGTTTATATCTACCATCGTTTTAATAGATATACACACTATACGCACAACCTACACAGCTACAGGATACGCCACACGCCTCTATACACACAACTCACACAGCTACCCGTGATCTACCGTCGGGTGTTGGCGACCTAGAGTCCATTTTTGTGTTGTATTGTTGCAGATAGAAATAGCGTTTTATTGTTATATGCTAGTTTTAAATTTGTGCAAGACAAGTTATTTTACTGTCCTTTGCAGACATGTAAACATATTGTCTAAGTTTGTTTTCATTCATTTATATATTTAGAACTTTCATTGTCACAATATGGCTGACATACTGCCGATGTGAATTTAAAGTTTAACTCACTCACTCACTGTTAGCGTTACCCAGCACTCAACATGAGGAGGATGCTATTTGTGAGTGTCTGTAGTAGTGGAACTAGTAGTAGCAGCAGTAACATTCCTGACTTTATTTGTTTATGAAACAAAGGTGAAATTAATTCTTCACTGACTTTCCTAATTCATTATGTCATAATGCCAACATAAAGTATGCCATTTGTTTTATTAATGTAAATGAATGACCAGCATATGTGTGCGTGAGCTTAGTTGTACGCCTCACTGAATATTCCAGCTATATGGCGACATCTGTAAATAATCGAATCTGGACCAGACAATCCAGTGATCAACATCATGAGCATCGATCTACGCAATTGCAATACGATGACATGTGTCAACTAAGTCAGCGAGCCTGACCACCCGATACCGTTATACTGTCGCCTCTTATGACAAGCATGGGTTACTGAATATCAATTCCACCCCGGATCTTCACGGGTACCAGCATATGTGTACAGAATACAAAAGGAGCAGACTAGTAAACTACTCATTGAGTTAAACATTGGTAAGTGGATTTGTGACAATCCCCGCATTCATATATTACCTGACAATATAGTTTCGGGGAGAGTTGTGGCTTGCAATGACAATCAGAGATCCCCAAGCTGGTCCCGAAGAGTAGAATACATGGAGAAGTGCTTCTAACCACACCTATGAATGAAATTTTAGCCTTCAGAGCTTTTAGGTGTGTTTGCGGGTGGAATGTCTTTTCATAAATAAAAAATGTTTTTGAGGTTTTAGCTGACCTGAGCATTTTGAAGACGCATGAAATCTGGAGTTAAGTAAAATGATATCCCATCTGCAGCGCCTGGCATCATGCACGCCCTGACCAGCAGTGTTGTCAGCAAAACGTACGGCATCGTCGCAGTCACGTACACCACCTGTGACACACGGTGGTCAGTAGAATGAAAAAAAGAACATGTCCCCTATTGGCCTACAGTGTATCACTACATGTTAACTCATTATCAGAACAAAATACATATACGTGCACTGGTAAATGCAATAAGCATAAATTCAGACACTTTGACAAAAGAGAAACTTTAAATTTCAAAGGTCAAGCAACAATACCTTTCCCAGAGATTTGACTCCTTTCATCAAACAGAGGAACATGCTCACACAGGTAATAAACCAGCAAATGACGAGATGTAGCTGCAGGGATCCCATATCTTCCAAGCTCCGGGAAATGACAAGGACTTTGTATCTAAAACATATAACATTGTCAATAATGAATGACCGAACAACCATGTGCAAATAACACTGGATCAAATTTAGAACCATTGAAGTGAACTTACTGCCAAAACTCCTCCGTTGATGTGTGACCAAATGCATTTGTAAATGTTCCCGAGAGGTTTGAATCTGTCGTTCTTGTTGTGTTGAGACTCAACATAGCGATCTCCGTACCAACTTCATGTCTCGAGCCTGCAGCAGCCACACACTGTAGCGTGTTCCATGAATTGCCACAAGTTGTCCAGGGCAGGACGGTGGAGAAGGAGTTGTACAGGTAGTAGAGGGCCCAGGTAAACACCATGCTGTAGTACGGGACGCTCACACAGTTTGCTATTAGTATACCATAACCGATACCTTGAAAACGAAGTTAGTAATGCAAGTTACCACCGCCTTGGATTTACTTGTAGGAAGAATAAGAGATGAATTTGAATGTCAATATATATCATAATAAATTATTGGTGCTCTGAGAAAGACTTCATCAGCTTTTGACAGTTACATTTTATTTGGGACAAAATATCATCCACTTAATAATGATAATAATCAAGACATTTGTATAGCGCTGATCTCCACACCTGATGGGCATGCGCACCGTAAGCGCATACTATAGTTCAAGTCAATTTTAATGTCTCCCAAAGAGATAGGTCTGGAGATGAGCTATTAAAACGTCAAGTGAGGGAGAGCATCTCAGATCATACGGAAGTTCCAAAGTACAGCTGACGCAAACTGACAAATCCTTGCAGCAAATGACTTAAACTTGTCGGAAGGAACACAAAGGAGGAACTGACGCAGTGGCACTGGTACACCGTGCAGTACTTTTATCCAATGACATGTGTTATCAATAGCCCAAACAGATACAGCCGTTTATATTTACCTTTTAATGAAGGACACATCGCCCAAACGCCTATGGGACCTTTACGGGAAAACTGACCAAGGGCAACTTCCAGGAAGAAGAGGGGTATAGCCACAACAACGATGCAGATTATGTGAGGTATCAGAAACGCACCTGCAGTTGTGAAATGGGAAGTGTGAGCAAAATGTTTTGGTTCGCTTTGAGAAGTATTTATGTTACAAGAGGGGCAACTGCTCGGGATTGGGGTTGTTTATGGATGAGGAAGCATTGAGGGACACGGGACGCAGACATACACCTTGACGTAGACTCACACTTTCACGTAGCAACTTTATAAAGCAACCAGCAACTTGCTACAAAGGGACCCATTAAGATATTAAGATACAATTGCATTGTATGAGTGAACGTGTATGAGTAATATTTGGGTCTGTTTGGATTATTGTTGCCAGTTTCTGTTTCTGTTTATGTAACATCAAACAGACGGTTGACGCTTTGACAGATTGCATATGAATGAGACCATACCTCCTCCGTTTCTTTGACAGACATAGGGAAACCGCCATAAGTTTGCTAGACCCACAGAAAATCCAAGTTGAGCAATGACACCTTGAAACGCGTTTGACCATTGTGCTCTCTTCGTATGTTCTTCACGTGATCTCACGTTTGACTCCTGAAGAGGAACGTTTACAATCTGCCCCTTACTCATACTCAGCAGTGCACTGAAAAGATGAAATGTGTCGTTAAAAGTCAGTGAACAATAATCAAATATGAGAATATTGCCAGTTATATATTGTTATACCTGTTGTCAATTACGACTGAAAATAGGAGGACACTGTGTAAAAGTAACGTACAAAGGTAGTCGCACTGCAACGGCATAGGGATGAGTTGTAAGTCTAAACGGAGTATGGATAATATTCTGTTTTAAATGTGTTTCCTGCAGACAGAATACTGATGGTGTAAACCATTTACCTTTATGACCAATCACTGCCGCTGTTACAGGTCATTGGCTCCCTCCCACTGCCAGCAGTCTGCGTTCTGCTGTTTATTTTGTTGACAGTTACATAGACAGATTCTTTAATACACATGCATTAAATAGGTGATTTACAAGGTGATTAGGTTGTCTGACAAAACATCTACTTGCACAGTTTGAGATCGATTGGGTCATTGGTTGAAGAGATATTTACAAAAAAACGGGTCCACGTGAATTTCATCCCAAACTGTAGGTGTCAACAATGGTGATAAAATAACCTGCCTTAAATGATGTCGGACCGTTTGGAGAAGGAAAAGAAAAGAGGTAGGTAATTGCTTTAATGGTTTCATTGTTTTGACGTGTTGTGAAATCGTTTAACATAAAGTACACCTGGATCTTCAGCTCTTAGACAATGTCAACTTCAGATATGTCAGACATACGCGAGCACGGTCTCAAACGATTCAGTAGTCATCAGGCCGGCTGTCGTTTACCTCATTCGACAAGCAGTGACACAGAACGTAAGCGTGACATCACCTGTATTGCCCTCACATAGCAAAATGATGTAATTTCATTGGAAGTCAGTCTGTTGCCTCAAACTCTAGGAAACTACCCCAGGAATCAGCAATAACCCGATTTGATAGTTTTTGGGTGCAGGCAGAGACTAAAAGAAGACATGTATGCGTTTTGATGAATCACTTCTGAACACTTCTGAGCACACTTCACACCCTAGAAAATTGCTTCACATGTGCCACACCGTGATCTCTCAACTCGGACACCATGTCAAACTAAGACGTATTGTCTAAGCGATGATCACGATACTTTTCATTGCCTTTGCTACAATTGAGGGACTTATGGAGAGATACAAAAACAGGTAGCACATCCAATGTGTCGGTATATAAGAAGTCAATTGCTATCTCCTGCCTACTATCGCCATAATGAGCAAAGATTGTGTGATTTGAGCATGAGTTTGTCTTTTTACCAATTGTTTATGTTTAAAGCATCTCAACGGAGTTCGGATAAACCAATTAGCTTGACGTTTGCAATAACCTGCATATGATATCAAGCTCCGCCGTGTCCTCTAAAATATGATTCCGATCTCTGACAATGCCTTAACTTGTATTGAGAGTCCGGTGGACAGTCATTGAAACGCTGAAGCCTGCAGATGATAGCAGGTTAGTGGCTTGTCGTTTGCCATCTTTTATCGGCAGTGAGCTCATTCTCTTGATATCCTTAACGTCTCTTGCTATACCATACACTTCTACACTATAGTAGAAGGATTAACAAATTAATCATTCCACTAGTTAACAAAGCAGTCATGACAGACTTATACAGAGAAGCTACGTTCAGTTTAAAATACTTTTACAAAATGTAGTAGTACTGTTGTCATTTCAACTTACTTACTGGTTCCAACTGACTCCACCCGATGTTCTGGCAATGTGGAAATGTAATACGTGAGTGTCGTGCCCAAATGTATGCATGATGCGTCCTCACGTGGTTGTTTGAATGGAGATCACGTTAAACGTGCTGATGTACGTTTTATGCATATGTACTTAATCTGCCGATGTCATGCTAGTATTACATTGGAACGAACGGGGACATGCGCACTGACGGACATCAAATACTTCATAAGAAATACCTTCAATACATGGGACGGTGGGGTACCCTAGTGGTTAAAGCGTTCGCTCGTCACACTGAAGACCCGGGTTCGATTTCCTGTGTTGGTACAATGTGTGAAGCCCATTCCTGGTGTCCCCCGCCGGATATTGCTGGAATATTGCTAAAAGCGGCGTAAAACTAAACTCACTCACCTTCAATATATACAAAAAGCGACTAATCTTTTATTGTTACACACTCCATTTCATGCAAAATTCAATGTACGATTGTTTCTTTTGCAATAAATGGCAACATGAGCCTAGATATCAATAGTGTGGTTATATCGGCATGATGTAATCAAATACATTGTCGTTGGAGATGGACATGGACAGCACAATATTACATCTTCATTATTTCGAGGTATAACTGATCACGCTATCTCAGTGTCTCGGTATATGTATTGTACGATGAATGCATATTCGATCTATACCTAAAGGGTTAACTATGTAATTAGGCCCAAGACCTGTAACACACATACATTTGATGTTACTGTTCATGAGCACCATTAGGTAATGAATAATCATATCACAAATACAGTTGTCCCAGAAATTATTAAGAAATTCTTCGTTTCCTCCCCCGTTGAAATGCAAATGGGTAGGCGTCGTAAGTCAAAAGCCAAATACACAAAATCTGAGCAAAAATATTATATTTGGCAAGTTTGGTATATGGTATGTTACATATCACTTTTTCAGCAGCACCATTTTACAAATAACCATACAGCTGGTATGCAAATATGGCACCTTGCATTATAACTTATTGTCATCTGATACGTACGTGACTAGTGTTTCTGACCAGAGAATTAAGTGACAGTGTGATAAATTATTTAAGTACAGTATCTTCTGTATTTTGTCCAAATCCTACCACTTCAGTTTGAACAGTCTGTTTGATTTACTAGTGGGCACCGATGATGTTGGCACCATCAACCCATAGCTTATCTTCTTTGGCAAGCCACTTGAACAGCCCCTTACTTTTCTGCAGGAAAGTTATCTCGCAGTCACCATCTTCATGATCAATATCCTCAATCCTCCCGACACACCATTCGCCCTCGTAGATAGCAGCTACATAGGTTTTTGTGTGAAGGTAGCTACATGAGCAGATTTTAGCTGATTCTTTTGAGATGTTCTCCGTTACAGGCCGTTTACTAACTGTTACCTTCTGCTGACCCCAGGTGTTACAGAAATCATAAGAAAAACATGTGAAACAGTAGCATCATGTCGCTCTTGTCGTATAAAAACTTTCCCCTGTCGAATGGCCTCATCGTCCATCCTTTTAGTGGTAACCCCTAAGCCGTCGCATGGCCCCTTGCCGTGGCTGGCCTCAAAGTAGTTCCAACGGGCGTTCATCCCAAAGGTTTCCTGATGATTGGCCACAAGTTCATTAATAAAGCGATTCCGGTACTGGCTTGAGTGGGAGTCAGTCCAGTAGTGAATTGTTTTTGCCTATCTCATAAAGTTCAGGCAGCATCTTCTCGATAAAGGCGCAGACTGTACCGGCTGATTGTGATACCTCATCGGAAAGAATGACAAAGCTCTTTAGACAAAGCTTTTCTGAAGTCCTCCAGTACGCAACCGCTGAATGTAATGTGACCGAGGCTTGGTTCCATTAGGCCGTATGAATCTCGTCAAAGGACCTACAAGAACAAGATTTCTGCAGTCCATCTGCAGTATAAATTCGTGTTCTGGAAGATTATCTTTGAGTGTATACAGTTGCTTGTACTGCTCTTTGACTCAAGATTCACACACCTATATCTTTTCAAAATACGACCTCCAGTTACATTGTGCATTATGTGTCTCTGCTTAGGGTTTGTTTTTCTCTTTCTCTCACCAAATTCTGCGACGATTACCTTTTTTAAGTTACAACTTCCTTCTGACCAGAGCACCACGTTTTTTTGTGAGATCCAATTTGTTAACATCAGCTTCAGTTTGACGACGAGGTGTGCTTGATGTTTCATTTTGTTCCTTCCTCAGGCGCTCTAGATGTTTGGATTTTGATTTCAAATTGGATATGTCAAGTTGGGGACTTCTGATGGTTCGATGAGACCTGGCCTTTATCTTTTTCATCCCTGAACTTTTGTTAGATGAAATCAATTGATGTCAGCTTCACTTGCAAAATTGATGGTTGGTTTTCGTCATCAGGACTTGTGATGCAACACTTCAATAACCACTTGTCTCAGCCTCAGTCTGTTCATTGTTTCTATGCTGACGTTGCTTACGAAGTCTTGACAGACGATTTGTCACCTTTACTCCCTTATTTCGTTTCTTAAACGCTTTTCAATTAAGCTGACTTGCAGGAACATAATACGACTGTATCCTCAATCGTTCTTTTGCTTTCTGCCTTTCCCAATATTCTTTCTAAATTTCTGCTCTACATTTTCCTATCTGGAATAAGAAACAAATGAGTAACGTATGTATAATACATTTCGATACATACGTTACCATATAATTATGCTTTTCCACATAACATAAACCCAGGGCTAATCCAAATGTTATTACAACAATATTACAGATGTCTTATAAGCTACTAAAGTACGATTCAATCCGCCCATCCCATTAAACAATCAAATATTCAAATCGATATACCTATCATTCAGAGAGGTGACACTCACTATGTTTTGTAAAGAGATTGAGTGAGTGAGTTTAAAATTGATCGTCACATCGGCAATATTTCAGCCATATCGTGACGAAAGTACCTTATGTAACAATAAAAAAGTATGAAATATATTTAAAGGTTATAAAATCCTGTCGTCAAAGGACAGTACAATAACTA
Source organism: Haliotis rubra (assembly GCF_003918875.1). Classification (NCBI taxonomy): domain Eukaryota; kingdom Metazoa; phylum Mollusca; class Gastropoda; order Lepetellida; family Haliotidae; genus Haliotis; species Haliotis rubra. Next base: position 185,917 of record NW_025765199.1, on the reverse strand, counting down.
GTACATCACATTTTATTTAAAACTAGTTAGGGAGCATATAAAATAGTAAACACGATATAAAATGGGCTATAGATCGCCAACAACTGAAGTTAGGACACCATACTAGGGATCATGGGGACTTACAGTGCCTTTGCTACCTGCATGGACACTAGCTGGATTTACACCATCCCTCAGCAGCTGCGATTATAGGAATATTTAGCCAAATTTAAAATCATAAAAATACTACGTTCTAAAAAGTTTAAAATATATTAAGTTTAAATATAACTTTGGAAGTTTTGGGACTTACGTACCCTCTCAGGAGGACACTTTTTTACGATACTTTAACCCACTTTGAGCATACAGCCACTATCCTTCTCAGTATATAATCTCAACTACCAATTATAAAATACCACATATCTATGTACAAAACATATTATCAAAATGTATCTAGTAATTCTATTTCCTTCAAAAAAAATGTTATTAAATGAAAATTAACATTATAAAAAAGATCCTTCATTGTTTTGACATTGAAATATTTTTCCCTTGTGATGGAGAAATCACTAGTCAAGCAGGACATGCTTAACTGTGATTATCTCATCACAAGGGATGCAAAATGGAGGATCTTCGCCTTTAACAAGTATTCATGGGTATATCTGCTGTGGCCAATACGACATCGTCGCATAATGACCTCTGTAGAAATGTATGCAATTATTTTTCGATTTAGAAAATTTAGAGCCATTTTCAAGACACCATTTATTTATCTTGTTTAAACACAACTGCAGCTGCCATTCAATCAATCAATCAATCTTTATTTCAGTACTTAAAAAGGCCACAGGCCTGTAGTACATTTGGAGTTTACATAAGTAGATAGAAGTCATTTATACATTCTTTTCTGCAACAATACTTTTTCTTAATATCATAGCGAAATAGATGTACATTGCCAGATTCTGTAATATTGATGTGGTAGTATCTGTTAATAGTGAAATTAATGTTCTTACACTTGGATGCTTATAATAGTATGGCTTTAGGTATTTTGTTCGTAGAGTCGTATAAACAGGACAGATTAGAAGAAAATGTAGTTCATCCTCAACAGTACCCATATTACATAACTGACATATTCTGTTTTCTCTTTGTATACCTGCATACCTTCCAGTTTCAATAAATAATTCATGGGAAGAGCAACGAAAACGAGAGAGACCTATACGGAACTTCTTTACGCCGATTTTTGCTAAATAGTCTTCAAAACGTATGTCCGATTTCCATTGATTATAGTATAAACATTTTGTGGATAGAAGTAGTGATTCCGACCAAGACTGGAAATAGATATCTTTCATTCTTTGTGTAAATGATATGATAAAATTGGTATGCAACTGAACATTGTGATCACACCACACATAACCATAACCAGTTTTGTACAACAACTCCCTAATATCACTCACCCAATTTCTTTTCCCATTTTCGTCATACAATTTCATCATATCATAACATTTTTTCGGAAACCTATGACATGGCATATGCAGTTATCTTACCCAATACTTTATGGCTTTAACGGAAGAGTATATAAACAAGGGGAATCTACCTAATTCTCCGTAAACCATCCTATTACATATGTTCGGTTTTACACCAAGAAACTTTTTGCATGCATATAAATGAACTCTTTCAATACTGTCATATTGTTGTAATCCCCATATTTCAGAGCCATATAGAAGTATTGGATTTATCTTCATATCGAATATTTTAAAGAATGTGTTAAAGGACATTTCACCCAACGATCTCATATCTTTACAAACACCGATTAGGATTTTCAAGGCTTGTGCTGACGCTTGTTTTGTGTGTTTGGACCAGGAAAGGCTATTACAAAAATATACACCAAGATACTTATAAACACTGGTATTTTTGAGTAGTTGCCCTTTATAATACCATTTTTCTAATTTAGAGAGCTTTCCACCTTTCTTAAAGACGATAATTTTGGTTTTGTCTCTGTTTACACACAATTTATATTGGTCAGTAAAATTGTCTAATCCATCTATTTGTTTCTGTAATCCGCTAACAGTACTAGAGAATAGTACAATATCATCGGCAAAGAGTAGCAGAAATAGTTGTATTGTATCTGGGTGTAGTTGAATCCCATTCGTACATGTGGCACATATTTGTATTGCTAATTCATTAATGAAAAACGTAAAAAGGAAAGGGCTTTAAATACAGCCTTGTCTAACACCTAGTTCACTAATGAAAGGTTCAGATAATTCATGCTGATTCCTTACACACACTTTAACATTTCCGTATATACTCTTCAACATTTTATTCATTTTACTACTAAGACCGTAGTAGAAGATTGTAGAAGTCTCCATAGTTTATCCCGCTGCACAGAATCGAAAGCCTTTGCAAAATCAACGAATAGTGCGTAAAACTTTCCACCTTTTGAGCTGAGGTATCTTTGTATTAGGCTTTACAGTATAAAGATATTATCTGTTGTTGTATATCCCTCCCTAAAGCCCGCTTGACCCTCGTATACATTCAATAGTATGCATATTTTTACCACGACTAGAAATCCATCATCTATTAATCATTTAAAACTTTTGACAAACTATTTATCTTTACATTAAATAGTGTGACAGACAAAATACTTCCTTGTGGAACACCCTGATCCTGATTGTAATGATCAGACAGGGTTGAACCCACGTGGACTTGAAATAGTCTGTCATTTAAAAAGTTGGCTATAAATTGAGGCAAACGGCCTCGCAATCCGAAGCCGTGTAATCTCTTAAAATGCCATATTTCCACGTAGTGTCATATGCCTTTTCAAGATAAATAAAGATAGACACAGCGTTTTGTTTATTAATTAGAGCGTTTAAAACAAATGATTCCAAACGCACAAAGTGATCGACAGTACTTCTGGTTTTATGGAAACCTCATTGTGTATTTGTTATACAGTTATTCGTTTCCAAGTACCAAACAAGTTGATTATTTATCCATAGTCTTACAAACACAGCTAGTTAGTGAAATCTGTCGATCATTAGAAGGATCTGTATGATCACGTCCAGGTTTAGGGATGGGAACAATAATAGCATCACGCCACGAAGAAGGGCATTTTCCAGATGTCCAAATATCATCAAAAATAGATAAGAGCGTCTCTAAACATGGTTCTGGCAAGCGCTTCAGAAGTTGATAATGCATGGTATCAGCTCCTGTAGCAGTATCTTGAGCTTGTTCAAGAACCGTGTGAAGCTTGTGGATAGAAACTATTTCATTATAATCTTCAATCTGAATTGAAATCAATAGTTTTCTTTTCCTGCTGTTTTTGATATTTTCAGAATTGATGTACATAATTCGATGAGGAAGAGTGTTTGGCCAAGGTTTCTCCAAGTGTATTTGCAATATCAGATTTACTAGTTAATACTTCGTCTCCGTCTTTGAGATGGTTAATGCTAGATTGAGAGCCCTTACCTTTTATTTTCTGGATCATATTCCATACCTTTGATATCAGCGTTCTTGAATTTATGTGTGACACATAATTTCTCCAGGATTGGCGTTTACTTTGCTTGAAAGTACGCCGTGCCTTAGCGTTTAAAAGTATGAATGTATTCAGATTATGGACCATAGAATGTCGACGGAAGTAATGGTCAGCTTTCTTTCGCGCTTTCCTAGCCTGTTTGCACTCATTGGTGAAGCATGGTTTGCGTATGCGTGAAATTGCAGAGGATTTGGGGATACACTAATCATCTATATTATTGAGTTCATCAGAGCAATCCTTTATGGCATCAGGAACATCTACAAAAGTGCAGGTTTAAGTCTGTCGTAACACAGAGTTTGATATATATAACAGTCAGCTTTTTTTAAGTTCTATCTTGAATGGGATAATATCAGATGGGTTCACAGTGTTTAATGTTGTTGGAAAATGGTCACTTCCACAGAGGTCATTGTGGACTGACCATTCAAATTCGTTCAGAAGGTTTGTAATTGATAAATCAAGATCTGAATACGTTCCTGTGCCAGGATGTAAATATGTTTTGGCACCGTCATTATAAATGCATAAATCGTTATCTGAACAAAACTCCTCCAATAGTTTACCTTTAGCATTTGTGGTTGTACCACCCCAGAGTGGGTTGTGGCCATTTAAGTCCCACATAATAATACAAGGTTTTGGTAGTTGGTCATATAGAGATTAAAGGTCAGTCTTCTGAAAGGTTGAAGCCGGAGAAATATACAAAGAGCATGGGGTAAATGCAACGTGTAAAGTGAACCGCACTGCAACAGCCTGAAGACTAGATGTCAGTGCATCAGGGCTATGAATAACATTCTGTTTAACTAAGATAGAAGAACCTCCAGTGGCCCTATCGCCAGGAGAAAAAAACAATGATATGAGCTGTAATGACGGTCGGTCTGCTTTAAATGTGTTTCCTGCAGACATAAAGCTGATGGTTTAAAGTCCTGGACCAATAATTGTAAATCTTTACAATTTGTTTTTAATCCTCTACAATTCCATTGAATCGGTGTTTGAGAATGAATCATCTCTTAGGCGGATTGACTGGAGATCTATCTCGCCCATTTCTTTTAGGCGACAAACTAGCAGTTCTGCGTTGAATGCTTTCGGAGACGTCCATCTCTTTGAGTGATCCAAACTTGTTTTATACTTTGATTGGATCATCTGATCCTTTAGGTTGTCTACCCGGTAGATTAGAACGAGAAGATGAATCTGTTTTATGCCTTGTTTTACAGTTTGTCCTTTCCCTAATGTGCTTTTGATGACTGTGAAGGTGTTTAGTTGTCATGGAAGGCGTTTTAGTTGTCACAGAAGGTGTTTCATTAGTCACAGAAGATGAAGATTCAGATATCTGTGTCGCTGGAATTTCAACAGTGGTCTATTGCCGAGGTGACGTTAAATTCTAACTCACTCACTCACTCAACAGTAGTCTGAGTAGCAGATTCAGATGGCACGATTGGCTGAGGGTTGACGGAAGTCTCGTCTGCGACGACCAATACTCAACATATTGATTTGTTACATTTTGTTCCACGGGTGTTCTGTTTGCTGACCATGTCTGAACAGCTAGATATTTATGAAAAGTTAGATAGCATTTTAAAGAATGTTGAGGCTTTTAAAGCATATATTTGCTGGTGTGAATGAAAACGACGCACAACATTTGTTGAAGTCTGAAAATGATTTTGTGTGGAAGCACGAGGGACACAGAATTCAGTATTCCTTTAACTCAGACACAATCGACGGTTTTAAGCAGATGCAATTTACTTTGCAATACGGAAAGGCCGATTATCTGGGAGTCCTCATTTTGAATATGCGTGTGAATTATGGGATGGATGTACAGCTGATCAAACTAACTCCTTAGAACAGTTACAGTTAGAAGCAGCTTGTATAGGGACAGGACTTCCAAAATATACTTTTCATGATCATTTGTATTTTGAAACTGGTTGGGAAAGCCCAAGTGAACGCAGAAGAAAAAGAAACTTTGCTTATTTTGCGATTCTTCACAATATTGCACCATCATACCTTCAGGAATTACTACCTACATATGTTGGCCAAAAATCATCATATAACCTTCGCAACTCTTTAAATTTCTCCCTTCCATTTACGAGATTGAAACTTTCCTTATCATCATTTATTCCATCTACTGTACGAATGTGGTATAATATTCCCATAGAAATAAGAAACATAGACTCTTTAGCAGGTTTTAAATTGAAAATTCAAAGTAAAATAAATGCAGCCCCGTCATTCTTTTGGTCTGGTACAAGAACACTTAACATTACTCACACAAAACTGAGGTACAATACAAGTTCGCTTAATTACGATTTATTTAGAATTAATTTAAGATCAGATGCTTCTTGTACTTGTGGTTGTCCTTGTGAAAATTCATGGCATCATCTTTGAGAACGTTCTTTGTATACAAAGCAGCGTAAAGAGTTGTTTGTAAGTGTAAATGTTGTCATTAGAGCTTCGCATACCTATTAATGTAGATTTATTGTTATTTGGTCATGTTACACTATCACTATGTGAAAATGAATTATTATTTGAACATGTACATAGATATATTAAGCTCCCTGACTTTTTTTTGTAGTGTTATGCTTGTATTATACGCATCATCCTTAAAGATCTTGTAAATTCACTCTACAAATCCCTGTTGTCAATGTTTTTTATTGTAAATATGAAATATGTAACTTCTGGGAGAGGGCATTCCTAAGTTTGATAACTTGTGCCCACTCCATTCAATGTTTCAATAAAATATGTTTAAAACAAACATCTTTGGTAGTCTGAGATCGATAGTGTTGAGAAGCGGAACAAACACATCAGGACTGTCGATACGTCAGAGGGCGCGGGGAAACAGTATATGAATATGAAGCCAACGTTCTTGCCGATAACTTCGTTGATGAGAGGAAGATTTCACGCGCGGACGCCATGGCTGTTAAGAAGCTCGAAGAATCGAAAACTACCCGAATTGTACTTTATTCCAGGCCGTCAGCAACTGTCACCCAGTCTTCCTTATGTTCTGGCGCTAACAGTTTGTCTTCTCCTTCCAAGCAGCCCTTTCGTGCCCTTTCCCCAAATGGGGTACCCATACAGTTGATAGCTTTGCTTCTTACTATAATAAGAAAGCCCAACGTTTTGATTCTCGGTACTTGAATCCAGAGCGTGAGCCTGTTGATACTTTCACAGTTGATTGGAGCGGTGAGATGAACTGGGTTGTCCCCCCTGTCTACCTGGTAGCCAGAGTATTGAAGCACATGCGTAGGTATAAGGCTAAGGGAACACTGGCTGTTCTTAGGTGGCACTCGGCTAGCTTTGGGCCATTACTTTATCCGAATGATCATTCATAGCAAAAGATGCCTTGCATCTTCCTGTGGTCAAAGAGGCATATGTGCCTAGTCGTTATGGTGGTGGATTGTTTGGTGGTTGTTACCATTGTATATCGATTACAGGGAACGATGTTCCTTGTGTTTCAGGTATTATTGATTGTGTGTACCATGACGCTGTCAGTAAGCTGCATGTAAGTCTTAGGCTGACTGACTTGAGTTTGGCTTTACGCCGCTTTTAGCAATATTCCAGTTACATCACGGCGGGGGAACACCAGAAATGGGCTTCACACATTGTACCCATGTTGGGATTCGAACCCGGAGTCTTCGGCGTGACGAGCCAACGCTTTAACCACTAGGCTACCCCACCGCCCTGTGATTCTTAGGACTGAGGTGTCGTCTTAAGCAGGTCTACTAGATGATGCAAGGGCATCATCCACTTCTAGAGCGTATGCTTATGGTTTTCAGCGTTTTAAAGTCTGGGCTCAGTCACATGGTTTGCCTGTTATTTTCCCATGAAAAATGTTTTAGAAGCGGGTAGGCGAAGTCTTTCAAAATTAGTTGTCAAGAAAGTTCCAGTGACAATGTGAACATGTAAGAGCTTTGTTTCGATCATCCGGTTGCAAACCATGTTTAAAGGACAGTAGAATTGTTACAATGGTTGCTATTGCATATTGTGGCTTTTTGCGATCGGAAGAGTTGTTGCGTATACTTAGATCAGACGTTGTATTTCATGAGCAGCACATGTCCATGTTTGTGGGGAAGTCAAAGACAGATGTTTACCGTGGCGGTGCAGGGGTTGTGATTGTATTTACTGGTTCTGAATTCTGTCCCGTGGGACAGTTCAAAAGTTATCTGAAATTAGCAGATATTTTTGATCACTCAGATGAGTATATGTTGAGATCAATTTCGATGTGAAGTGACAGGTATAGATTAAGGCAAGTAGATAAGCCACTGTCTTAGACAAGATTACGAGTTATTTTTCAATGCATTTGCTGCGCTGGTTCCTGACATTTCCGAGTATGGACTGCATAGTTTAAGGGCAGGGGGATGCTATATCAGCAGCCAACAGTGGCAAAGCTGACAGACTGTTTAAGCGACATGGTCTCTGGAAGGTGAACAGGATGGCTATGTGAAGGATGATTTGCTTGCGATACTGAGTGTGTCGAAGTCCCTTGGTTTGTAACTATATGACTGTTTGACATAAAATGTTTTTCAATCCCCCTCTTTCTTTTTGTCTCGACATGTGTCGCAGGTGGCTTACAAATATGTTTGTTCTTTTATCTGGTTTGTGTTGGGGTAGAAGGAGAAATGTGAAACCTGGCTAAGTCCTCGACAACTCCACTTGTCAGTACACCATGGTACAATGCACATTACAAAAAATGCTAGAAGAAAAGGATGAAATAATTTTTAATAAACATCCTGCACTAGTTAACTTGCAACACTTGAGAATATCAAGAGAAAATGTTCGTAGAAAAATAAAACAAAGTAGACGTAGCTGCTGAATACATTTTGTTTCCAAGCTGACCACTCGCACTCCATTTTATAAAGTGTGGAACATGGTAAGAAGAATAAAAGGTAAAACGTCGTCTTACAGTGTTTAGCACTTAAAAACTGAGATAGACATTTTAACATCCAAAAATGACATAGCCAATAAGCTAAACATCAACACATCATCTGCTATTTCAAATGTATCAGAATCAATAGGAAAATGAAATTCTGGATTTCAAATCCGATAAGTCGGAAGATTACACTGAACCTTACTTCCTTCTGTGAACTACAAGAGGCTCTAAATATAGCTCACGGTACAGCGTCTGTACCAGATGATACCCACTATCAGTTATTGAAACATCTACCTGAGACGTTTCTTGTCCATATTAATGATATTTGGGAAACATGTAATTTTCCCCTTGTCGTGGCATGAGGCTGCAGTCATCCCTGTACCTCAACCAGGGAAGGATCACACAAATCATGTCAACTACCGTCCAATTACTTTTAACAAGTTGCACCTGTAAAACCGTGGAACGCATGGTCAACAGGCATCTTGTCTAGTACTTGGATTCCGACAATTCAGTCCGGATTCAGGTACCACATGAGCGCCATCGATCATCTCATTGACTGGAGTCCTTTCCATACAATGGTTATGCAAATGGTTAAATCTTTTGTTATTTAGAAGTGGCATATGACACATGGAAACATGACATTTTGAAGGATCTCCACGGAATGAGTCTTTGTAGTCGTACGCCTAATTTTATCACAAGCTTTTGGGAAGATCGAATAATTTAAGTCTTATATTCCTCTTGTTAACAAATTGAATGTTAAATGTCCAAAAGATATGTACTAAAGGTTGTTTCAGATGCTTAATGGGATGGAAACCAACAAACTCTGATCTATCTATACAGATCATTAATAAGATCTTAACTTGATTATGGCTGTTTTAAATATGGTTCAACCTGTAAATCCTATGTTCAAGAGCTTTACACCATTCACCACCAAGGTCTTAGACTAATGTTTAGATGAATATAGAACTGTTCCTGTTGAAAGGCAATATGTTGACGCTAATGAGCCTTGTCTTGAGATCAGACGGACGCTTCAGTATGTTTCTAGACTCCTCTTTAATCCACCCAATCCGGCCTTAAACGGTGTTTTCAGTCCTCCTTATCGGTTTAAGTATTGTAAAATTATTGTCCTCCTGACAGGGTGTGTAAGTCCAAAAACCTTCAAAGTTAAATATAGACTTATCAGATTTTTAAAACGTAGTATTTTTGTTATGTTATCTGTCGGCAAGATGTGTAAAGGGATGGTTTAAATCCAACTAGGGTCCGTGGCAGGTAGCAAAGCACTGTAAGTCCCCATGGTCCCTAGTATGGTGATTTACCTTCAGTTGTTGGCGATCACTAGCCCATTTTTACATTGTATTGTCTAATATAGTTTCCTACTTTGAAAAATAATACTAGCTAGTTTTAATTCTTTTTGAGATACTCTAGTTATTTTACAGTCCGTCGATGACTGGGTATTTAATTACCTGTATATATTGTGTATGTACAACATTTATCGTCACTATATGGCTGAAATATTGCCTGGGTGACGTTTAATTTTAACTCACTCACTCACTCAATCCTCCTCATCAGACCGTGTATGATAAACAACTCAACTCAATTGCTCCACCCTTGCAATAAACCCATTACTATCATCACAAAGGATAAATATTTCAGTGTTAAAACGGTAAAAAGATCTTTTTACCAAGCTAATTATCATTTAATTATTGAGTTTTTAAAAGAAATTGAACTGATCGATAACTTTTGACTGATACAATTTGTAGATAGATATTTTTTAACGATTGGAAGTTTAAATTGGTAACACAAGATTGTTAGTGGCTGTACCCTCAAGGGGGGTTAAAGTATTGTAAAATTAATGTCCTCCTGAGAGGGTACGTAAGTCCCAAAACTCTCAAAGTAAATTTCAAACTAGAATTTTTGCGATTTTAATTATGGCTAAATGTGACTACAATCGCCGGCTGCTGGAGGGATGATGTAAATCCAACTAGGGTCCATGTAGGTAGCAGCCCAGATTTGAAGAGGTCATCATACGACGATGTCGTATTGGCCACACAGGATATACTCATGCATATCTATTGAAAGGTGAGGATCCTCCGTTTTGTATCCCTTGTGATGAGATAACTAAGGTCAAGCATGTCCTGCATGACTGTGTGGACTTCTCCATCATAAGGGATAAATATTTCAATATAAAACAAAAACTAAAGGGCCTTTTTAATAATGTTAATTATCATTTAATCATTGATTTTTTAAAAGAGATATATTTGTTAAATGAATTTTGATATCTGTTTTGTAAATAGAGAAAGTTTTATAACTGGTAGTTACTGGTCGAAGTAGCGAAAAATTATTGTCCTCCTGAGAGGATACGTAAGTCCCAAACTTTCCAAGTCAATTTCGCTCAACCATATTTTTTAATCGTAGTAGTTTTGTTATTTTAAATTTCGGCTAGATCTTTCTACCATCACCAGCGGCTGAAGGGATGGTGTAAATCCAACTAGGGTCCATGTAGGTAGCAAACGTAATGTAAGTCCCCATGGTTCCTAGTATGGTGATCTACCCTCAGTTGTTGGCGATCTATAGCCCGTATTTTATATTGTATTGTCTGCGTTCATTAAAATGTTTTAGTTTTCCATGTTAGTTTTATATCCATATCTGTGATACTCTAGTTTTTTTACAGTCCGTCGAAGACTGATTAGTTACCTATTTGTATTTGTTGCTTATATGTATTTCTTATGCAACAATGAAGTTCCGTTCGTATCCTCCAAACAGGGTCGGCCCATAAGTTTTTTCAGGGGTCAATTAACATTGCATACAATTCAGCGATTACTACCCCCTTTGCCCTAACCAGTATTTGGTGGTATAAACCTACATAATGTTATATGTCATAATTGACTTGATGGTCAGTTAAACATTGAACATTTAAAATGTGTTCACCACTGCAATTTCGAGTAGTCAAGTCGATAATCCTTTCGTTAATCCCTTAAACAATCATTACTAAAACAACACCAAACATCAAAGACTACCACCAGTCGCCTTAACGCCCCCATGAAACACTCATGCCTCCCCAATGCCGCTATTAGCCCATGCAGAACAATCATTTACCATCACCCACCAGTTATCTCCCCTTGCGGATGGTTCCAAAATTGGAAATCTCATCTTTCCATGACATTTCCAAGCTTGTAACTGTGGATTTTTTTCCAGTTTGAATTTATAACTGGTATGATGGTAAAACCACTCAGATTATCTGACAGAGGTTCCCATTTCGCATTTCTTGTGTAAATACTCAGCATTATGAATTAAGGTCTGATGTGCCAAATGTATTACATTTTATGTAATATGCTCATGGAAGTGCAGCAAGACGAATTATCAGCTGAGATACAAAACAAACATTGACCAAAGGATTAACCGATAACACGCTGGTTGATTAATTACTTTTATCTTGCACAGCGGATTTGTCAAAAGGTAGTGTTTATGTATGTACAGTTTACTAATGTATACTGATTACACCCTGTCGTAAGGTACCTGTGTAAAAACAACATCTTTCTTTTAATGTATTAACCGCCAGTAAGTTGATGGGGAGTTCCTCTTTGCTAGTCGGGCATGTTGTTTATTTAAAGGTCACATGCAACGTAAAACACAAATTTGCAGATTCTGATATCTTTCGGTATGGACTGACCGAAACAAATCATCAAAAATGCAAATTCAACTTATAAAGTTAAAAATAACGCGATGAAAAAACCCGCGCGAAATCGGAGTTCAAACGATTCCATAATTTTCCCCAGCGCTTTGGGAAAAGTGGTTTCAACAGTTGGGCTGTGAAATAGGTTAACGCAGCTTGGAAGCGGGTTGTCCGGTGAATACTGGTGAAGGCTTTGGTGTGAGCTATATTTCTAATGTGTTGTTGATATTTCACAGGTGCGAGCATTTTATATGTTATGACAGTAGATTACCGATATAACTGTTTATATAATTTCATTTGTCTATTTCACCACACGTTCTTCTTACCGAGTCACTTTCTCAGTTTGATACTTAAAAGCAATGTGATTATTTAGCAAAAATGTCTAACTGTGATATAGATATGTCGTTGTCACAGACAAAACTCAATGTCTGTTTTATTGACACCTATGTGTCTGCCTGCCTGTCTGCTAATGACAATGTTCAATACACAACTTCGATCACTGACCACATGCAAATTGAACTTAACACCAATCAGGCTACACACCATAAGCAAGAAGCATCGATTTATGGCCCGCGCTCGGTCTCTGTCACATTAAGTAATTACACAGCCATGCAGGTGATACTTGTACACATGACATGTTATGATGTTTGTTGATTGCAATATGTTATACACAAGAAAGGAGCACTTGTTTGAGTGGCATTTTAGAAGTTGAGACGTATTAATAGAATATAGAACAGTTTATGGATAACAATTTATTTAGACGTTTCGATACAGATTCTTGTGTCAAGCAAGAGAGCTTGACAACGGTACAAGAATCTGTATCGAAACGTCGCACCCACGAAATAAAGAAGTTGTTATCCATAAAACTTGTTCTATATTAAAGAAAGGAGCATGTTTTTACAAAACCTAACATCTATATATATATACACACACACGAGACGTGAGGCATCTGCAAATGAACCAGCCGTTACACTTGAGTGCACACCCAACCGCTCTGACTGGGTTCGGTATCCCGGCTGCTTCGTTTCTTGGGAAGTAAACCCAAGTACAAAATATTGCACTTTTGATTTGCGATTGTACGCTTATAATTTTGTTTATATCTTTTTTTCATAATCAGCAATGTATATTATATGTCATGAATAAGTGATAATTGTGTTTTAATTATGTTTGATTTTTTGGTTGCATATGACCTTTAAGGCGCAAGAGGATCACCAGACCATGCTAATTATCAAGACAATGGTACGGGTGGGGATTGTGGGGGAGGAGATGACCAAGAAAAACACAAGTGGATTGATTGCTCATTATTGGCTAATTAAATTACCTTTTTAAAGAAAGTTTCGCGAAGTTTCGCTCTCAAACCTGGGATAACTAGCTGCACCAATTAAGGGTAGTTATGTACTAGTAAATGCAATCACCCGAGAGAAGTACAGAACAAGTAACATTCTTGAACACTAATATCACAATCAACTGAGGGAAAAGGATGCGAGAAGCAGCATTATCCGTTGAGATGTATGAATGCAATATTTAAAAAAGGTTACGTCATGAGCAGGATGGGAGAAGTAGCTTTACCAATTACTTGCAAAGTATATATGCCCACATATACATCACATTTCCTTATCATATTTCATCATGGCTGAGAAAGGTACAAAGTGAGATGGTAGGAGAGCAGGTGGAGAATTGTTGCTGGATGGATATAGGTACCTGAGACGAACTGCCAACAGGAATGGTACCATTATATGGAGATGTCAGTGCCTGAAAACAGCCTCAGTCACTACAACAGCAGATGGGACTGTTGTCAGAAGAGGGGACAAACAGCATACACATCCAGACCAAAGCTCTATTGGTTCCTATATCCTTACCAGTTATGTAAAAAAACGGGCACGAGAAGAGCTGACAAGGGTACCAAAGTTCATTGTCAAAATTGGGATAACGGGCTAGATAAATTACAGAAGTGAGAAATTTCACTGTCAAATTTGAGGCTGTCAAAATCGGGACTAAACCTATGTGGATATTGATGGATACATTACTCGAACAAGGTAATAACCTGACATTGTTGCAGACTTTAGTCTGTTTTATTTCTAATATTTGCATTTTGTTTTTATTCATTTGTGGTAGAATTCAACAGAATAATTTGTTTTCGCCGTGTAGCGTAATGCGACAGACAACATACACTAGGTCATACCGAGGGCGTGTGGGAGATATGATTCATGTTGGCATTCTATAATATGTCTAGATATTACAGTCATGTTATAAATACGCTATAAGTATAAGTAGATCGTACGCTTTTTATTAAGTTTCAAAATGCATACAAATATGGCAATAAAATAATTAGGATTATAAGACAAAATATAAAGACATACATTGACTTCCTTATTTTTCAGTCATGATGTTTTACCACTGGCAGATGATTAAACTTCAAATTGTTTTCATTTGTTATAATAAAAAATGAAGATGGAAATATTATCGAGTAAAAAAGATTTCATTTTGTTGATCAATCTATACCTATACGATCAATTGCGCATGCGGGTGGCGCAGCAAAGGTCACGAACCCATTGGAAATACTGGGATATCATCCGGGTGCTCAGGGGAGAAAAACAATAACAAAAGCAACAACCAGTGCGCGGAAATTGCTCTGGATCAGTGCCTTGTTAAATGTGTTCATCATATGATTGTTTTAATCATGTGTTTACACCGTCGACTTCCGTGTGCGATGTGTTCACTTCCGTCAACCACCAGCTTATAATAACACGTCACATGAGATTAGCCATGTGCTAAAATAACACACAAACTTCAAAGCCTACCCCTTGTCAACGTCCTGAGCCTTATAAAAAATTGAAAGGTCGGCATCTCAAACTATCGTCGACATCTCAAACTATTTTCATGTAAGTGGTAATAATTCCTGAGCATTAGAGAACAGATTGGCTTGTTTGGAATTTAATGCTTTTCATAAACTAGAATCTCATAGACTATTTGTCTCTGGAATCATCTGTGATATGAACTCTAGAAATTATTTAACGTTATCTAAAATTAAACATTTAGTCACCTTTTATTGTATATGACCAAATTAATAGTTACACTATAAAGATTTTAAGAAGGAATTCATTTGGGTTCTTTTTGCCTCAGTCCGCCCGTGTGTGGACAATATAACCAATTATCTATTATCAAGTTCATGATATTTCGTGAATACACCAACTGCATAACACCGTCTCTGACCACAAACCCAAATGGGTTGCTTCCATTCGCCTACAGTCTTAAAACAACAGTCTTGACTGTTGATTTCGCAATGATAAACCACCCAAACGGTCCATCCCTTTGTGACAGGTGTTATTTAGAGGGTACCATTAAAGAATGTATTCTACTAAAATAAACCTATTATTCCCTGGCAAGGGTTCACTTTTATGACATGTAATAAACCCTGTCCAGTTATTCAGTGGGTCCGGTAAACTTTTATTTAATCAATGATGTAACGTAGGTCTATGTAATTTATGTTTATGCAAACCGTGACAGGTCAAAACTATTTGCGCTTCTGTGGATAATAATAAAACATACACTTAAACCGGTATTTTGGAAAATGCTAGCCATATCAGGGCAAATATGACAGTCAATATCAATTTTTAACACCTAGAACAACAAGGATGCAGACGAGTGAAGTTATACCAGGGATAATCTACTACGTCTTATAGTCTCCCTGGTTATACCATATAGAATTGGTTCTTAGCTGATCGCATAGGAGGATGAATACACTCCTAGGAGGACGAATACACAGTCTATACACTGACGGGGATCCTTGGGAAAAGGAGAAACTGAAAGAAGTAGCGGTAAAATCCTTCCTAAATTTCCAAAAATTTCCAACCCTTGGAAACATCATGTTTCCAATTTTTGAAATTTTTGGAAATATGATATTTCCAAATTGGAAATTTTTGGAAATCACCATTTTTTTCTTGTGGTATGCCCAATATTCCCGTCACTTTATGGCTGAAATATTGCCGATGTTACGTGAAAGTTTAACTCACTTACTCACCCCATGTAGGTAGCAAAGGTACTGTAAGTCCCTTTGGTCCTTAGTTTGGTGATCTACCTTTGATCAGTCAGTTGCTGTTGATCTATAGCCCGTTCTTGTATTGTACCGTTATAGCTCGTAATATATTTTTATGATAGCATACTAGTTTTAAATTAAGAGCTAGTCGTTTTACTGTCCTTCAATGACAGGTTTTTTTATGTTACAGATTCATTGATTTGAATATTGATATTAACTGTTCTCGTCACGATATGGCTTAATATTGCCGATGTGACGTTAAATGTTAACTCACTCACTCACCCATTACTATCAAGCACATCATGCTAGAACGTGTTTTTTTCCCCAAAATCAGAAAACGTTTTTATGATGATGTTTCTACTTTATGTGAACTTTTTAGAAATGTTTCTATCAACTTTATTTTAGCATATTTAAAGCAACTCAATCTGTATGAAAAAATATAGATATTTATATCAGAGATCAGTTGGTTTCCCTTGAATGTGATATTTGACTGACATTTTAGTGCCGCGAATGGCTGCAACATTGGTGATGCTACCTTAAACAATACTTACTAGCTCCCACTTTGAGTCTGTATTCAGCATTATCTTGCCTGACACATAAATGTCGTTTTCTGATTGGCTGAGCGCTCTTCTATTATTTTCAATGTACCCCGCTTACAAGCGAGTAACATGTTTTATGTACCCCGCTGGGAATGCCAAACTCACTTGGTACTTCGTGGTAGTAATCCTTTATCTCGAATAACATTGAATCACGTATGATGCGAATGCAAATCGATTTAAGGGAGATAACTCTAAATTCGTTTTTCTTGTCGTCTTGTACTCCATACTATGATCCGATACCCGTGCATCCAACAGTTCAAAATTACCATTGAGGTGTTCGGTAAGATAAATACGTTGTTCACTGGCCCCTCGGGGCCCACGGGTTGAACATAAATAAACATCGAGGGTACATCAGCCCATGCCCCCCTCGAGACCAGTGAACAACCTATATTATACTGCAGTGTACTATTTTTACGGCAATATTACTAAAGTGTAATACCGCTAGACGTATGACAGTTATGACGCCACAATGCTAATCTTTCACAGTGGTATTAGACCTAGCTTGACTTGCGGAAAGTTGAAGGAGTCATCACATTGTAGGCAGTTTCTTTCAATTAATATTGGAGAGTAATAAACTCGCTTCTGTGAAAAAACATTTTTATTAATCTCGTGAAAGATTTAGTATCAAATGGTATTATACGGAAGGCCGTTTAGTATCCTCTATTTATATAACAGATGCAAATATAACTTGGGTTGCAATTGCTGAACTTAAATTGCCTGAATTAAAGCACCTTTTTTCGCTCATTCAACAGTTTTCTTATAGTAATCAAACAATTGCTGAACTGTTCAGTACTGTTTCTAACCATTTACTTTTAGCATAATTGAATTAATTTGTACACGATATAAGTTTTAAATTTTGAATGTCATTTGTTTACTGTTTACTGTGAAAATGGACTTCAAAGGTGATCGTCGTCATTGCTTTTACTATATATTCGTTTCTAAAGGAAATATTTGATTTTTAATCCGCAAATAGCTGCAATACTTTTGAAGCGGCTTAAAGCAATTCTTACTTACTCACTCACTCACAGACCGCCTGCTATCGATTGAAAATATGCAGCAGGTTTTCCTTCAAGTTGTAAGACACATCTGCGTCCTCTGTAATGCCATACCGCTGCCTACATCTTTGCCACTCAGGGTTTGGTGTCATGGCTGTCTTCACGCGCTGTAAAGATTAACGCATTTTATACATTTATTTATCATTATTTTATCATTTTAGCTCGGCAATGCTTGAAGGTTCTGTTTTGAAAATCAATTCACCTCATTTTAATTATATAGAATTGAATAGGGGAGACTTCAGTGAGAGGGACTTCAGTAGAATGTATCTGTTATATCAGCTTTAGACAGTACTTTTTAGGTCTAAAACGAACCTCAACAAAGGAGCCTCTCTGCATCAGGATATGTATCACCATAGTAACAGGGATAGGAACTACTGGCAGTACAGCAATGCACCAACCAATGGTGACGGCGATTGGTGGGTACTCATAGTCTGCATATGTTGGTGGCTTGTAGGCTACGATGGTTAGCACCATAGATGCCTGTATATAGCAAACGGTGTGAATGTTAAAATAGTCCCTGATTCCTATATATATACAGTGATCCATTATGAATACACACATAGTTCTTAAATTCTTAGTGAATAGTATATCATTAACAACAATTAAAATAACAAGCACGTTGTAAACATGTTGGGAATTACCCATCGCTAAAGGGCCACACATCGATCATGATCATGTGGGAATAGATATTTTTTTCTTTTCTTGTTTTGAAATTCGCTTGATACTTTCCGATGCTTAAGTTTTTTTTTATAGTGAGCAATAACGACCTTTCTTTGCCTAACGTCCAAACAATATTTGTTAACATCCGTAAAAATATTGTTTCTGTGTCTGCTCATGTTCGTTAAACTGACTCGAAGGAGTAACAGAGAATCTGATACTCTTTTTTATCAATCTGAATCTCTGTACGAGTCTGTATTGAAGAAAAAATGTATTACACACCAGCAGCAAGGCAGGAACAACGATGAAGCACATCAGCTTGTAGACAACTGGAAGCCGCTTTCCTATCATAGCCTCAACGTCAACAGAGAAACGTTCCACACCTTGTGAAGAACAAAAAACAACAACAGATGTTGGACACTTATCTTACAATTGCATGCACATATACACATAACTAAATTTGCGTTCCAAAATATCTGATTCTAAGCAAATGTAGTAGCTGAATGAACAAAACCTATTCTATGTTAATTTTCAGACTTGCAAGGTTAGTACAATTAGCAATATCTATATAATGTTGTAAATAACATCTATACAGGGCTTATGTCCACAGGCTTCGATGTAAACTTAACGTCACGTCACCTTTTCAGGGTTGCTATTTCGGGAGGTGGTGTTTTGATAAAAGTAAACATATCGGTTACAGGAAGGTATTCTGTGATGGAGATAAGTGGGAATTTAAACAACAAATGATATTGGAGTGACATTGACCTCCAGTATTATCTGAACTGGGACTAACCAAACGTTTCTAAAATCCGTTGGAAGAATGCTTGGGACGTCTTCAAATCCTTTAACAATGTTAAATCGAGCTAATTTTTGTCCTTCTTGAGATTGCATGACCTGCGTTAATGCTCAAGGTGGTTACATTGGTTCTTGAACATGCCCAGAAACTATGTTCATGTGAACTTTTACACATTTTATTGTCTTTTAATAGGATATTGCAAGGCCTCCGTAAATGCTAAAGGTGGGTTACATAGCTTGTCATACATGCTCAGAATCTGTATTCATGAATTTTTTTACACATGACGGTATATTGTTCTTTCTATGGGGTATAACTCATGCTTGTTAAGTGGTTGCCCGACTCTCCATCCTTTTTCATTAGTCTAATGTGAATACTATCAAACAAAGGGAACTCACTATAGTTAAAAAGGAGCGTTCTGAATAGTCTGGACAATACGTAGCACATGCTGGCTGTTTGCTTGCCAAATATATATACAAAAGGAATATGTTCCACGAACCATACAACCATCCAACAACCAGACATTCCAAGACGCCGACCACTAAGCATACCACCGCACCCACATACCAGTCTATTAACTGGAACATGTACACCCCGGCCTGAAATGTACAAGAGTTGGCGATCAAAATAGAACTACACTGCAGTGCATAACAGTGAATATCTGTATGAAATAATGTTGTTCACGATCTACACTACAGACTGACAGTGTGTATCTATAAACGTGAAAACCTTGCATTATCTCGGTTTCAAAGTTTGCAGATGTTGTTTACCAAAGCATTATCTGTCCAAACATCCGAAGGAAGCACAAGTGTTGGATAACAGTGTTCGTTTTCATAAATCTGTCATATGAATCTTTCAACTATTATGAATTGTTAAACGTGATGCTCACATTGGTGGTGAAGATGAGTCCAGAGAGGAAAACTGCACCCATAAACACAGCAGCTATGACAGTTGGAAGTTGTTTCTTGTGAAATCGTTTTGGTAGAATATCCTCTACACACCCAGTTGCTGCCTCGATAGCTCCAAACTGTTCGTATATAGATACGTTGCTTGAAGAGGAGCGTTAGCATACAAACAATAATAGCAATTTATAAATTGCCTTTGGTGTCGATGTCCCGCTCGTCTGAAGGCTGTGCAAAGTACACATATTTTTTATTGATTATTGAAGTAATATCTGTTATGGGTATAAATTTGAACTGACATTCTATGTTCTGGCCTATTTGACTTATTGTTTTTGGAAAGTATAGGGGAGTGAGTGAGTTATTATTTACCGTCACATCGGCAATATTTCAGCCATATCGTGACGAAAACTATTTATACAATAAAAAGTGAAATGAGAACATTTGACATTGAAATGGAATATATGTACGGTATAAAAAGTATAGGGGAGTAATAAGTAATGGGCGGCAAATCACAATCATTTCGGTTGGCGTGATTTACCAAATTGGTTTGCAACATGTGATGTTTCTACTTCACCTGACAGATTGAAGTTGTTCAGATTGTATTTTCAACACTGAATGCTGTTTGTTGAAACTCAAGCTGGGTGCAGTCGTGTCAGTTCCTAACAAAAGCCATGAGGCCTGACTTGACTACTACGGTCGTTTATTGTGGAGATAAGGGGTTCATCTAAAGAATATAGTCTCATTGTAGTACAAAACAGAGGGCAGGTGGAAAGCAAGGACTGGCGCGAAACCGGTGCTGTTCCATTTTGATTTAAATGATGAGTGAGGATGTTGAGAAATGTGTTAGCTGTTTCATTGTAGACATGCCACATGAATTCTTTAAATGTCAGTTTCCCTTAACATCGGAATATAACCCCATGGTCACCAGTATGGTGATCTTCCTTCAGCTGCTGGCGATCTACGACCCGTTTTTTAAATTGTATTGTTCTCTAAAATGATATCTTTTTATAATAATAAACTAGTTTTACAATCATATTCGTAATACGGTAGTTTTGCTGTCCATCGACGACAGGTTTAATCTTCAAAATGTATTTATCTTTACCTAATAAATTGACTGATATGGCTGAAGTATTGACGACGTGACGCTAAATATTAACATACCAAAAGTCGCAAAGACGCGCATGAAGCAGTGGGTCATTCAGTTACTTAAGGTCAAATGGACGAACGTATGAAATGTACGTCTGTCACGAAGGACTGCGAGGAGTCAACATATCTCAAGTAATTACATTTAGAAATATATACATATGATCTACTGAACCATTCTCGTAAACATATTCACCAAACTATATTCTATGCTGTTGTGAAATTATTTACACACCACCAGCAACCAAAGTTGGTCTACGTGAATCAGTAACAGGTTAGTCTAATGCTATACCATGGTGTCGAAGCCCATCATCAGAACTACTAAGAAGAATAGCACCGACCACAGCTGAGGAACAGGAAGGAGTGAAACTGCCTCGGGGTAGACAACAAATGCAATGCCTGGACCTGCAAAATAGTTTCATGAAGCAAATGTGCTCATATCAACAATGGTATAAACACAGTCAGTATGTTAAAATGATTATGAAAATATAATATCAATTGTACAAACATACACGCTTTAAAATAAGAAACGCACAGGTGATTTTGAGAATAGTGGACTCATGTAGCTGCGGCAAAAAACAATGGAAATATATTATTTCTTTCCAAAAAGCCATCTTTGTTTGATTGTAAACAGCTTCAATGCCAAAACGCGTCTATTTTTATTTTTCCCCCCCTTCTTTCAGAAGCGTTTCGCCAAAATGTCATCAAGAAAACATCCGAAATGCACTTGAAAATCCGAAAATCCGAAAGCGAAATGCACGTGCAAGTTACCATACGGTATCGGTCGCTTTCAAAAGGCAAATGTTGTGTTCAACTTTGTCATTCGCCTGGAAAAGAGGACATCATCAAGCCACGACTGAAACCGCAAATCGAAACATCGCCATAGGCCGCTTTGAAGCTGGGGAGTCGCAGTCTTCAGTTGCCAGACATTTCAAAGTTCATCAGAGTACTTTATCTCCCCTTTGGGATCGTTTCCTGCAGACCAATTCCGCCCAAGGTCGCCCAAGACACGGCCGTCTAAGAATTACCACACAAGCCCAGGACCGCTACATCTGGGCTGCTCACTTGCGTCATCGTCTTGCCACAGTCTTGGAGACAGCACAACTCATCCCTGAGAAGAATTTCCGACTAAACTGTCAGGAATCGATTGCTTGAAGTGGGGATTCGACCAAGAAGGCCAGTTGTCTCCTCTGTTTTGAGAAACTTCTATCGCCACAGTCGCTTGCGGCGGTGTCGTAGAGTCCGGAACTGGAACCTTTATAGAAACAGGAGGCGAGTCTGGTTCAGTGATGAATCACGATTTCTCCTTCACCGGCGAGATGGAAAACAGCGTGTTTACTGTGAGAGAAATGAACGTTTGGACCCTCATTGCATTCGACAGATCCACAGTTTCGGCGGAGGCAGTGCCATGGTGTGCTTGCGATATCCAGCACACAAAGATCTGATTTAGTGATAGTTCAGGTGAATTTGTCAGCAAATCGTTACATCAACGAAGTCCTGGCACGTCACATGCTTCCGATTATGTACCGACAGAGGGAGTTTTACTATCCTGACAACGCTATTTCACATACAGAACGCGTCACGGTCAGCTACCTTGCCAATTCTAACGTCAGTGTCTTACCATTGCCTTCCCGATCACCAGATCTAAACCTGATAAAACAACCTATGGGATGAACTTGATTGACGTGTACCACAACGTCAAAACATGCCTCAGACACTAACATAACCGGCCATCGCATTGCAGGAAGATGTCCGCAAGTGCGATTTCGTCGGCTTATCCATCCTGTGCCGAGACGGTGCCGAGCAGTAATTGCTGCCAATGTTGGCCATACAAAGTACTGACTTTGGCGCCATGTTGTGGAATCAAGTAAACAGAAACACAACAATAAAGTCTGTTGTGTGTTCTGTTGGCGAACTGTTTGCCTACAGACATGTGAATTTTTACCTTTGAAAATACATGAAAATGTTGCTCTTAAGCTAACGCAATACACACAAATTCCCAAAATGGCTTAGCGTTTCTTTTTTTGAAGTGTGTATTTCTTTTCATTGGCAACAAGATGAGATAAAGTGATTCAGTTATTTGCACCGTTCGGGTGCAACTAGTGTTACTTTATATGCATTGGTATGGCGTAAAAGGCACAAATATGAAGAATTATCTATGCAATCTCGTCTTTATGACTAATCACACGTCACTGGTTTCTTTTACTCAAGCATCCTCATGGTTTGATGAAACATCATTGCATCAAAGGTCGGCTATTGCCAAGTAAACAAACGACTGACTGACTGAGGTTAGTTTTACGCCGCACTCGGCAATATTCCAGCTATATGGCGGCGGTCTGTAAATAATCGAGTCTGGACCAGAGAATCAAGTGATCAACAGCATGACCATCGATCTGCGCAACTGGGAACCGATGACATGAATCAACCATGCCAGCAAGCCTGACCACATGATCCCGTTAGTCGCCTCTTACGACATGCATGGGTTACTGAAGGTTCAGTCTAACCCGGACCTTCACTGGTAGTAAACAAACGAAAATGTCTTGGATATTATGGGAGGTAAAATGTTTCAGTTCTTCTTGAAACTAACTTGAAGCGAGCAGTATTTTCCCGTACAGACATTCACCAACCGGTCCCATTATTGTTTTGCCTCATTCATCCATTAGGTGGTGCTAGACCAGTTCCAACTTGGAATTCTGAGCATGATTACAATGTAGAAATAGGGCCAACTCAATATGCCTTTGTATAATTTAACAGACATGCACCTGCACAATTGTTCTGGTTATTTGGGCATAAGATAACAGAACCCGTCAATCTCATAACGTGAATTCTATTCTCGTTAAAAGTAAGATGGACCAAAAGAGTGAGTTAATATTTAACGTCACATCGGCAATATCTCAGCCATATCGTGACGAAAACAATTTATACAATACAAAAAACCCGAAAAAACACTATTTTAAAGATTAAAACCTGTCGACGATGGACAGTAAAACAACTAGAATATCACAGATATGAATATAAAACTAGTACAATATAAATCTAAAACATTTAAATTAACCTGTCGAAGACAATACAATATAAAACACGGGCTATAGATCGCCAACAACTGAAGGTAGATCACCATACTTGTGTCCATGGGGACTTACAGTGCCTTTGCTACCTGCATAGCCCTAGTTGGATTTACACCATCCCTTCAACCGCTGGCGATTGTAGGAAAAGTTTAGCCAACATTTAAAATAACAAACATACTACGATTAAAAAGTATGGTTGAGCAAAATTGACTTGGAAAGTTTTTGTAACTTACGTACCCTCTCAGGAGGACAATAGTTTTACGCTACTTCAACCCCTTTGAGGATACAGCCACAAACAATCTTAGTTGATAATCTGAACTACCAATTATAAAACTTTCTCTATTTACAAAACATATATCAAAATTCATTTAACAAATCTATCTCTTTTAAAAAATCAATGATTAAATGATAATTAACTTTATTAAAAAGGTCCTTTACTGTTTTGATATTGAAATATTTATCCCTTATGATGGAGAATTCAACACAGTCAAGCAGGACATGCTTGACCGTGGTTCTCTCATCACAAGGGATACAAAACGGAGGATCCTCACCTTTCAATAGGTATGCATGAGTATATCTTGTGTGGCCAATACGACATCGTCGTATGATGACCTCTTCAAATCTGGACTGACAACCCAAGTAAGTGTAACCGATATAGGGTTTTATTTCATGTAATTTATTGATACCTACTTGGGTGTCCCACTTCTTCTGCATCAGATCACGGATGTAAGTTCTAATGCTAGCTTTGTAATCAGAGTATGGAATAAGAAGTGGTGTCACAGATTTGTTGAGTGCTGCCTTGGCAGCAAGATCAGCCATTGTATTCCCAGAAATGCCAACGTGGCTGGGTAACCAACAAAAGACGATGTCGCATTGGCCAGTAGCAAGCTCATTATACAATTCAATAATTTCTAATAAAAGTGGATGTTTACAAGAAATATTTTTAATAGCCTGAAGACACAAAGAGAATCGGAAAACTATTATGTATTGTTTATATTTACGGTGTTTATTAATATATTTAAGAGCTGTTAATATGGCGTTAGCTTCTGCTGTGAAAATAGAGCTGTTATTTGGTAGTCGAGAAGATATTGTTCGGGATCCAATGACAGTGGCACATGCCACCATCCTTGGACCCATCTGTAAATAAGGAATTGTATGTATTATATTTATTTTTTAATTGATTATATTCTTGTTTATATTGTAATTCATTAGTTTCAGATTTCTTAAACTTTGTCAGAGTTAGGTCAACTTCAGGCCTCACCAGTTGCCAAGGAGGAGAAGAAAGAAGACGGGAAGGAGATATATTTTCCAGCTCAATGCCGGCAGCAGAAATGAATGGTTTAATTCTTAGCCCAAGAGGCGGAACAAGAGAAGGCTTTTTGTTGTATAAATCCTCATAAAGAGGATTGAAAACACAGTTAAATGCAGGATTAGACTCGTTAGAATAGAGTTTTGTTATATACTGTAAAGATAATTTGATACGACGTTGGTTAAGGGATGGCTCATCAGCCTCAACATAGAGACTATCAATAGGAGAGGTTCTAAAAGACCCAAGACAAAGTCTTAGGCCTTGGTGGTGGACAGAATCCAAGTAGTTTTAGGTTGCTTTTGCAGGCTCCACCATATACGATGGAGCCATAATCAAGTTTCGAGCGGACCAATGATCGATATAGGTGGAGGAGGGTAGCTTGATCCCTCCCACTTTGAGTTGGAAACAACTTTCAACAAATCAAGGGCCTTCAGGCATTTAGCTTTAAGGGATTTAATATGCGGCAAAAAGTTAAATGAGAGTCGAAAATTAGACCCAAGAACTTGGCCTCCTTGACAACTTTGATGGGAGTGCCATTTAAAGATAGTTCCGGGTCTTTATGCGGCTTATATTTTTTCTACAAAAAGTGTAGACAATTAGTTTTAGACTTGGAAAATTTAAAGCCGTTTTCAAGACACCATTTATTTATTTTATTTAAACACAACTGCAATTGCCGTTCAATAGTATGCATATTTTGACGACAAGAAATATTAAAATCATCCACAAAAGTGATCCATCGATTGAATCGTTTAAAACCTTGGATAAACTGTTGATCTTGATACTAAATAAAGTGACAGACAAAATACTGCCTTGAGGGACACCCTGATCCTGATTGTAATGATCAGACAGGGTTGAACCCACTCGGACTTGAAATTGCCTGTCTTTTAAAAACTGTGATATAAAAAGAGGCAAACGGCCTCTCAAACCAAAATCATGTAAATCCTTCAAAATGCCATGCTTCCAGGTCGTATCATAAGCTTTCTCAAGATCAAAGAAAATTGATACAGCATGTTGTTTATTTACTATAGCATTCTTAACAAAGGATTCTAAACGTACCAAATGATCAATGGTACTACGATTTTTCCTGAAACCACATTGAATATTTGTTATAAGGTTATTGGTTTCAAGATACCAAGTTAATCTATTATTCACCATACGTTCCATGGTTTTACAGACACAGCTAGTTAGAGATATTGGTCTGTAATTTGACGGATCTGTATGATCCTTGCCAGGTTTTGGTATTGGGACTACAATGGCATTACGCCACGAGGGAGGAAAATTTCCGGACGTCCATATTTTGTCAAATATATCTAAAAGTGTCATCAGACATGGTTCAGGCAAGTGTTTCAGTAGCTGGTAATGTATATTATCATCACCCGCTGCAGTGTCATGAGCTTGCTCAAGAGCAGTATATAGCTCATGTAATGAAAACACTTCATTATAGTCCTTCACCGTTATTTGATTCGAAATTAAGTTTTGTCTTTTCCTGTTGTTTCTGATATCTCTGAAACTCATGGACATAATTTGCCGATGAAGAATTTTTGGCAAGAGTTTCGCCAATTTTATTTGCAATTTTAGACTTGTCAGTAATTAAATTATCACCATCTTTAAGATGATGAACAGCAGATTTTGAACCTTTTTAATTCCTTTAATTCTTTGAACCATGTTCCATACTCTGGACATTGGCGTACGTGAATTAATTTTGGAGACATAGTTCCTCCAAGATTGCCGTTTGTTTTGTTTGAAGGTACGACGTGCCTTCGCATTGAGTATTTTAAATTTATTTAAGTTATGGACAGTTGGGTGATGGCGGAAATAGTTCTCTGCCTTTTTCCTCGCTTTTCTGGCTTGCCTACAATCTGTATTAAACCATGGTTTCCGTACATGTGGAGTTGTAGAGGACTTTGGTATACACTCATCAGCTATTTCATTTAAAACGTCAGAATAAACCTCAATAGGATCAGTTATATCACTGAAATATTCGGGTCTTAGTTTAGATGTGCATAAAGTTTGAAATAAGGACCAGTCTGCCTTGGAAAATTTCCATCTTGTATAAGATGTAGAATCAGATGGATAAATTTCTGATAGGATAGTTGGAAAGTGGTCACTTCCACAGAGGTCATTGTGGACTGACCAATCAAATTCATTGAGGAGGTTAGAGTCTGCAAGAGACAAATCTAGAGAAGAGTAGGTGCCGGTTGCAGGATGCAGATAAGTGCTTGAATCGTCATTGTATATACACAAGTCATTATTGGAGATAAAATCTTCCAGTATTTTACCTTTAGAATTAGTGCTTGTACCACCCCAGATCGGGTTATGGCCATTAAGATCACCCATTATAATACAAGGTTTAGGAAGTTGGTCATAGAGAGCTTGAAGATCAGACTGCTGGAGTGTTGAAGAAGGCGGAATATATAGAGAGCATATTGTGAAGGCAACATGAAGAGTAAGTCTCACTGCAACGGCTTGAAGATTAGTTGTAAGTGTGACAGGGCTGTGAATTACATTCTGCTTAACAAGAATTGAAGACCCGCCAGTGGCCCTATCACCCGGAGGTGAGAAAGAATGATATGCTTCGAACTGACGTAGATTAAAAGTATCTGTCTGTTTCAGATAAGTTTCCTGCAGACAGAATGCTGATGGTGCCAGATCCTGGACTAATAACTGTAATTCATTAAAATTAGTCCTTAATCCTCTACAATTCCACTGTACTATATTTTTAGAATACATTAACTTTTTGGTGGGTTGATTGGGGATCTACCCCCCACTTTTCTTGAGGGCGACAAGCTATGTGCCCTAGTTTGGATGTTTTCGGACACATCCATGTCCTCTAAGGATCCGAACTTATTAAAAAGTTGGATTTTGTTATTAGACCCCTTTGAGGCTCTGCCACTTTGATTCTTTTGTGAAGATTCACATCTAGATTTAGGCTTGTTTTTACCAGTTTCTTTCATATTTGATTGAGATGTAAATTTTGCATTTGGCTGAGATGATTTCTCCGTAGTACAAGGTGCATCATGAACACATGTGGCCTCTGGAATGACTTCAGCAGTTTGAGTGGATGTTTCGGGTAGCAAAATCTGAGGAGTGTCAGTATTAACCCATGTTAAGTTGGTTTGACAGCATGCAGAAGATTTGACTACGGTCAGGGTTGATTCAGGTGATGTTCTGGTGACGGAAGCATAAGTTTCTGTTAAGTCCGATCTTTGGACAAGTTTTTTCGCATCTGCAAAACTAATGTTTTGAGTAAATTTAATTCTGTTGATTTCCATGTTCCGTTTCCAAATTGGACAACACAATCCTTTGAGAAAGATGAGTGACTTCCGGCGCAATTAGTGCATTTTTTAAAGTTGTTGGTACAATATTCTGTTGTATGTGTCTGCTCACCACAACAGGCGCACGTGACAGACAATGTACAAGTGTTCACTCCATGACCGAATTTTTGGCACTTGAAGCACCTTAATGGGTTAGGAACATAGGTATCAACAGTGATGTTACAGTAGCCAGCTTTTAATGATTTCGGAGCAACAAATACGTGTTGGTTGGAACAGTTTCTTTGTTTTTCCGGATTGTAAATCTTTTGACATAAATGACACCTTGATCTTTCATCTCTGTTACAATATCTAATTCCGTCATGTCCGCAAACAATTGATCTCGATCTCGAATTATGCCTTTGCTTGTGTTTAGCGTTCTATGAGCTGAGACTGACACTGGAATTCCTACAAACAATTCTGTTGACATCAGGTTTGTAGCTTGCTGTCTTTTACTACATTCAATGAGAAGAGCTCCTGAACGCAAGCGTTTAACGTTTTTGACATCACCTGCAATGCCTTGAATAGCCTTTGATACCGCAAAAGGGTTCAACTTCAGTGGCGTCTTATCATGAGTCTCGATCACTATAAAGCGTGGCCAGTAATCAATTGATTGGGTCGGTCTGTGTTCATCATCTTCACGATCAATGTCTAGTGGACGTTTCGTTTTCTTAAGGGGGTTTCGTAAGCCATGGTTAATGTTAAATGGTTCATCATCCGAGCTCCCCACCCACCACGGAATATCACAAGGACAATGCTAAAACAAGCGGATCTCCGACTTGCAGCACCAAGGATACCCGGATGACATACTCCAGCAGAAGAAAACATTAATGATTCCACCAGATTGGCTAGGCAAAAAGATACATGAAATTGTGCAGTTGAAATTAAAAAATTCAAAGTTAAAACATTTGCCAAGACTTAAAAATATCACCTAATAATTCTTAAATTTTGTGCAACATTTTACAGTTGTAGCACAGGGCTTGGCGTGACCAGCCGATTGATAGAACCGGGCCAGTTCTACCACCTGACTAGATGAAGTAAGGGGCAAAATGGTGTGTTAGGCAAAGGAACGCTGTTCCTGGAACCAGTGCCCTCAACCACCAGACTCCCGTCCTCCACCGACAACCCACGGCAAACGGGTTGGTGGACCAAATACCCCCGGGTCCGCAATGGGGGGTTGAAGAGCGCTTCACGGGTGCCAGTAGTAGTAGCAGCAGCAACCTGTACAGATCCAGGTTCGAAACCAAACCGAAAAGTAGCAGCAGTGAACAACCCAGAGTTCAACATCATGAGCATCGATCTACACAATATGGATGCGGTTCCACGTGTCAACCAAATGAACGAGCCTGACCACCCGATCCCGATAGTCGGCTCTTACGACAAGCATATGTTGCTGAAGACCAATTCTAACCCGGATCTTCCCGGGTTTATTTATTGGCTGTGTGAACTGACTTAGCTGTCATTTTGCTGACATAAAGTACAGTATGTCATTTTGTTGTTTTCATGTAAATAAATGACCAGCAGATGCGTAGAGAATACAAAATAAGTAGAATAGTAAAATAAAATATTCATTGAACTAAATATTGATAAATGGATTGGTTCAGTAGAGTGACTATCCACGCATTCATCCATTACCTGACAATATTGTTGCGAGGGGGGTTGTGGCTTGCAATGACAATCAGAGATCCCCAAGCCGGTCCCGAAGAGTAGAACACATGGAGAAGAGCTTCTAACCACACCTAAGAATGAGATTTGCAGAGAATTTAAGTGTGTTTTCGTGTGTTATGTATTTTTATCAATCAAAAGTGCTTTGAGGTTGCTGACCTGAGCATTTTGAAGATGCATGAAATCTGGAGTTAGGTAAAATGAAATCCCATCTGCAGCGCCTGGCATCATGCACGCCCTGACCAGCAGCGTTGTCAGCAAAATGTACGGCATCGTCGCAGTCACGTACACCACCTGTGATACATGGTGGTCAGTATTTCGTAGAATGAAACAAGAAAATGTCTCCTTCTAGTCGACAGTGTCACACCACTCTTTCATGTTAACTCATGATTAAAACTAAATATGTTCAATAATAAATGCAATCATGATACATTTGGTAACGTTGATCAAACGCCGAGTAACAATTTAATTTCCTTATTCGGTATAAAGGCCAACGGCCCATGTACAACATAATACAAAATAGTCATTATAATGACAGATGGGAATTTCTGAGAAATATAGCTTCCTTAATAGACTTTGCAACATTTAACAAAACGTTTATCTTATTACATGCTAGAAGAGTTTGAATATCAATAATATCTTGGTATATATTTTGATCTGAGATGGTCATACAATGGACATTTTAGAAGGAAGTGATCTTCATCCTCTACGCAACCTAACGCACAAAATGTACATACTCTATTACAGCGGAGAATCCCACAGTCTACCAATATTAACCATTAAAGGGAGCTCACATATACGTAACAAACATAAAAGTCTTCTGTATTCTCTTTCTAGGATAGCACACAAATAATATTCAATTGACAATAGAGGTTATTTCTTTATAATTACATAATTTACTTGAGTACGAATTTTGTTGATTACAGTCTTTATGTTTTTATCACCCACTTCATGTGTGATCCACACTAAACCAAAGCCATAACTAAATAGTAAGTGTTTACAACAACATTACCTTCCCCAGAGATTTGACTCCTTTCATCAAACACAGGAACATGCTCACACAGGTAAGAATCCAGCAAATGACGAGATGCGGCTGCAGGGATCCCATATCTTCCAAGCTCGAGGAAATGACAAGGACTTTGTATCTTAAACATATAACATTGTCAATAATGAATAACCGAAAACCATGTGCAAATAACATTGGATCACATTTAGAACCATTGAAGTGAACTTACTGCCAAAACTCTTCTGTTGATGTGTGACCAAATGCACTTTTGAATGTTCCCGAGAGATTTGAATCTGCCGTTCTTGTTGTGTCGATACTAAACATAGCATTCATCGTCGAACTGTTAATGGCAGGTCTCGACCCAGCAGCAGCCACACATTGTGGTGTGTTCCATGAATTGCCACAAGTTGTCCAGGGCAGGACGGTGGAGAAGGAGTTGTACAGGTAATACAGGGCCCAGGCAAACACCATGCTGTAGTACGGGACGATGACACAATTGACTATCAGTATACCATAACCGATACCTTGAAAACGAAACAAGAATGCAGCGTATTACCTGTCTGGATTTCTTTTCATGAAAAAAAACCCCGATTGGTCCACATCTGATTTGACCAAAGTGTTAACCAAAGTTATTGCTGAGAATGATTTCATCCAGGTATCAACTTTGACATTTCATTTTGGACTGGTACATTGTGCAGTATCTACTGACATGTGACGGATGATTTTACAACAATTGGGCCTTGTCATTAGTGTAAACATATAGAACCGTTCATATTTACCTTTCAGTGGCGGACACATTGCCCAAACCCGTATCGGACCTTTACGGGAGAACTGACCAAGAGCAATCTCCAGGAAGAAGAGCGGTATAGCCAACACCAGGATGCAGATTATGTGAGGTATCAGAAACGCACCTGTAGTTGTGGCATAAAGAGGGTTGACTAGAGTGTCAGTTCATAATACAGTGTAGTTTGTTTGGAGCAGTATCTATGAAACGTTAGGCGCGACTACTAGGCTTTCGTTTTGTTTTGTGATGAAGAGTGAGTGAGTATGGTTTTACGCCACTTTTAGCAACATTCCAGCAATATCACGGAGGGGGAAAAGGGGCTTAACACGTTGTGCCCATGTGAGGAATCGAACCCGAGTCTTCGGCGTGACGAGCAAACGCTTTAACCACTAGGCAACCTCACCTCCCCTTTGTGGCGAGGAAGCACTGGGTAAACGCACACCTTGACGTATTAGCTTTAAATGTAGAAAGCAACAAGCAACGTGCACCAATATCCTTAACGTTCAAAACTACAATAAAAAGTACAGCATTGGGTATCAGCGCTGTATATAGCATAAAACCAAGAGGCAAGTTAAAATACAATTGCATTGAATGAGTCAACGTATATGAATAATATCTTGGTCTGTTTGAATTTTCTTATGATTTTCAAATAGCCAGGGAATGCATCATTGAAGGATAATTGTAATTTTGACACAAAGTGTAGAGATGTCTGGATACCCCCGTGTGGTCAAGTTAACTCGAACTGATAATGTGACAGTTGGATTGTTTGACAGATTAGATATGTATAAGACGATACCTCCTCCGTTTCTTTGACAGACGTAAGGGAATCTCCATAAGTTTGCTAGACCCACAGAATATCCAAGCTGAGCAATGACACCTTGAAACGCGTTTGACCATTGTGCTCTCTCCGTTTGTTCTTCACCTGATGTCACGTTGGACACCTGAAGAGGAACGTTTTCAATCTGCTCCTTACTCATCCTCAGCAGCGCACTTGTCCTGGAAAGAGAAAAATGATCAAATGTTAGAATAATGTCAGCTATATATTGTTACCTGACGATCACCAAAATGAACAAAACCCATCGAGACAAACAAAACCAAAGTAACGTTAATACGTTAACAATGGTATTCCCTGGTTTACAACTAATTACTGCCCAAAAACTGGTTTACAACAAATTAATGCAAAAATAGTGGCTTCATATTTTAACTCACACACTCGATCACTGCAAATAATTACAATGACAGTACAAAATCCACAGGCTTACAACTCAAAACAAATTACTGCAAAAATAGTGGCTTCATATTTTAACTCACACACTGCAAATAATTACAATGACAGTACAAAATAGCGAGTAAGTTAAATTTGATGTCACATCAGCATTATTTCAGCCATATCGTGACTATGATAGTCGCATATATTGTCAAACCAAGCATTGTCACTAAAGTTACATAATCCCACGCTGTAACACTATTGTTTGTGCACACTTGTCAGCGAGGTGTCACTCACAGCTAACCAAAACATGGCCACCAGGGCAGACCATGCCAGTGGAACTGCTGACTAGTCGAAAATGTTGCATGCTAAGCAAATTTTTATCATTCATGTGCATATAAAAGTAGGGAGAATAGGCACGTAAAGGAGAGCCGGCAGACAGCGGGAAGGGCGCGGACAGACCAGCAGAAGAGGCAAACCAGGGACTTGAAGGGACGAACTGACCAGCCAGTCCAGCCATCTGCTGCCCAGTGTCAGCCTCACCTCGTCGCCTTCCCCTGGTAGCCTCTGCCGGACTCTGCAACTTGTAACTTGTGTACTAAGTGTTCGCCTTATCTCACAAATATACCCAAGAAATAAAGCTAACATCCGTCGACGTTGCGCCTTGTGTTATCTCAAGTCTATCCCCCTGGAGGTGTTACAAGGGTTCTTTTTGGTGCCGTGAGGATTCTCCCAAAGTGCGGACAGGAGCCTAAGGTTGAAGTTGGAACCAGATCCACTCGGGTAAGTCGCCAAGTTGTTCACTATATCCTCAAACCTCCAAAATGGCAGGCCAGGATTTGGGCGAATTTCTCCAGGGGATAGCTGGGCAGATAACGGGGCAACTAGCACACTTACCATCAATGCTGGGAACGCAGAGTATTGCCCAAATAGTTAAACCGTTTGAGGGGGACCCCAAGAAATATAAGGAATGGATGAAGAATTTAGAAAAATATGCTGTCTTAACCAACGCTGATCAGGATAGAGTGAAAGTAGTAGCGTACCAATCTAGTACAGGGGCCGTTAGCGATTTTATCCATCGGTATATGAACGATCATGCTCAGGCAACCTGGGAGGAGCTCAAGTTAGAACTCGCTCGTAGGTTCGCGGAGATCACTGACCCTCAGCATGCCTTTATGCTTCTGCGACGACCAAATAAAAACTAGGGGAGAGTGTTCAGCTATATGCTGAGAGATTACTTAATTTGGCAGAGGAGGCGTACGGTGGATTGAAGGTCAACAGAATGGGTTAGCGGTAGAACGGCAACTGGTAGGATTTTTCATTGATGGATTGGCTCATGACTATCTGAAAATGAAGGTTATGCGGGAGAATTCGCCAAATCTAGCCACAGCAGTTACCAGCGCTGCCCATGAACAAAATCTAAGGGCAAGATTTAATCTGCGTGTAGGAAGGACAAGCGCTAACCATGATGACAGGTTAAGAGACGAGCCAATGGAAGTGGATCACCTCCGGAATAGAAAATGCTTTAGATGGGGGAGGCAGGGGCATAGAGCAACGGTTGTTGGGTGCAAAACATTAATGCAGTGAACAATCCGACCGGACTTGTTAGTTGGATGTAATGACCTAAGACAAACTAAGGAAACCCCAAGACAAGATCACAACGACAAAGTGAGGAAGCTGCTGGAAGCAGTATTTGGCTTATTATAAGGCTTCCCGTGAACTTTGTATATAATTTACATAGTAGTGAAGAGACTAATGATAGTATGTCTCTCATCGTTTGTTTTAGAGAAACATGTATCTGCCAATGTTACTTGTCCTAATTGGGTTAGCCAGAGGTTCTATGTCGTTTGAAAATGTTGTTTTTCAAAAGCTTAATGAAGTCACGACCACCAGGTCTAAGTGGTTAGTCACATTCATCATAGATTTTGCCCCTTACACACATTTTATAACTAGGTGTCAAACTGACCTTGATCGGGTCATACTGACTGTTCAGATATTACTGGGTCGCTATCATTCTGACCGGGTGACAGGCATGATAAGTCTGTTTTCAAAACTGCATGATGAAGCAGTGGGGTTAAATTCAACGCTTAAGGGAATTAGGGAAAACTTTGCGGAGTTAAGTCGGTTGCACACCTGGCAAAAGCGATCATTGCTACCGTTTGTCGGGAAGGCTCTAAGTTTCCTGTTTGGCGTGGTATCTGATGCAGCTGTGAATACAATCAAACAAAATATTAAGAAATTAGCGGACAATCAGATGGGATTATCTCATATAGTACAGGACGGATTATCGATTCTAAACACATCCAGAGTACAAATTTCAGCTAATAGACATGCTATTAATGCAGTCATTGACAGCCTGGGTACAATTGAGGGAACTATTTCTAATGTTACAAAAGAAATGGATGAACGAATCTCGAGGTTAGAATGGGCAACAAAAACATATTTGCAAATTGAATTAGTAATTGAAGAAATAAGACAAATGTTACAAACGTTGATCTCATTTGTGGAACACCTCCAGTTGCAATTGATATGTTAGCACTAGGACGTCTGTCCCCAAGTACTATTACTCCAAGTCAATTATTGGCCCTTCTAAACGAGGTGAAAGTGCAATTGCCATCAGGGACTTGATGATAATCTGCTGATAATCACTCCGCTTCCCTTGTTAGATATAAACGGCAAGTTTGAAATTTATCAAGCTCATAACTTACCCTTGCCCATGGTGACCAAATCATTGTTTACTAGGCCTGAGGAAATGAACAGCATGGTCGCTAAGTACCGGTTGAAAAATCATGTGTTAGCTGTGAATGCTGAACGTACTAAGTATGCTTTATAAAAAGAACTCAGAGGTCGAAACATGTACCCAGCCTTTAACGGGATACTGCCATATCCAAAGTCCCATATACCCGATCAACTTTAGTCAGCTTTGCATAGTGGCCCTTTTTACGAAACATAAAGAGAAGGTCAAGCAGACGTGTCGAACAGAAGTGATGCCTAATGCCATTTTACCGATAGCAGAATATTTAACAGCTGGTCACGGGATAGTTACTACTGATAAGAGGTTAGATGTCGCTGTCGTGTGCGGAGAAGATAACACATATGCCAAAACTCTAACAATTGCTCCACCTTTAGAGATAATCAGACTAAATGCCTCATGCTCTGCCTCGAACAATCACCTATCCTTACTTCCATATTACCATAACGAAACTAAATATGAGTTCGAGGATAGTTTCCTTCATTTATTTAAAGACCAAATGTTTCCAAGATGTTGCTATGGGAAAAGTATAGATGTTGATGAGGAAACAGTAAATTGGAAGTATCTAGTGGGGTCAATTGTTCTTATGATAGTAATTATACTTTGTACGGTTATATATAAGAGATTAATGAAACCCTGGCTAGCCAAAAGGAAGAAGGATAAGAACACTGACATGGTGATGACGGAGTTGAAGATGGTGTCAGTAGAAACTGAAGGCGAATGTCACGCTCACAGAGGAATGTTACCCTCTGCACCTCTCAGGACCACGGAGAACCCGGACCGGCTAGAAGAAGACTCACATGTAGTAAGGAATCTATATCCGAAACTGGATACAGTAACATG
Source organism: Haliotis rubra (assembly GCF_003918875.1). Classification (NCBI taxonomy): domain Eukaryota; kingdom Metazoa; phylum Mollusca; class Gastropoda; order Lepetellida; family Haliotidae; genus Haliotis; species Haliotis rubra. The sequence continues at coordinate 148,772 of NW_025765199.1, read as the reverse complement.
GGGCCGAAGAAATGGAAACCTGACTCCAGGCGTGGTAAACCAGTCGACTGTAGGAAACAGGGCAACAGTGATGAAACTCTACAGTGATAGTGATTCATAAACATTGTTTCCGGAGAACTGTGTACCTACAGGGAAAACAATGCATGTGTGTGGGCATGTTGCCTGTGCTCAGCACGGAATGGTGTCAGTGGACGGCCAATGGACACATATGTAAACACAACGCGGATTACTATTGACAGTAATATTCATCACCTGTTGATTTTGACTGTAGTCATATTTTCTGATTCATGAAACTGGAATAACAGTTGAATCAATGGATTCTCTTGGATGATCACTTATTTCCAGCAAAGAACCTCCAAAACAACACAAAGTTGCTCTATTTATCTACAATGCATTTTTGTTAAGAAAAGAATTGATAAGTTAGAAAATTGATTATATATGCCATTGTTAAGATGTATCTCTTTTGTATATGGGCCTATGGCCTTTCATACAATAAAATATTGAATTGAATTATCATGTTGTTGTTTATATTTATCTTGTATGTAAACGAAGTAGTAACATAGAAAATTTGTATTGACAAATTTTCTAATGAGAAAAGAGCGAATGTAACACTATTGTTTGTGCACACTTGTCAGCGATATGTCTGGACACTTGTCCGCCTTAAGCAGAGGTGTCCACTCACAGCTAACTAATCAAACATGGCCACCAGGGCAGATCATGCCAGTGGAACTGCTGAAAAGTCGAAAATGCTGCAAGCTAAGCAAAATTTTATCATTCATGTGCATATAAAAGTAGGGAGGATAGCCACGTAAAAGAGAGCCGGCAGACAGCGGAAGGGCGCGGACAGACCAGCAGAAGAGGCAAACCAGGGACATGAAGGGACGAACTGACCAGCCAGTCCAGCCATCTGCTGCCCAAGTGTCAGCCTCACCTCGTCGCCTTCCCCTGGTAGCCTCTGCCGGACTCTGCAACTTGTGTACTAAGTGTTCGCCCTTATCTCACAAGTATACCCAAGAAATAAAGCTAACATCCGTCGACGTTGCGCCTTGTGTTATCTCAAGTCCATCCTGGCTGAGGTGTTACCACACCGCCATAAGTTATCAAATCAAACTTCAAAAAAGTAATATAGTGAAGGTCGTAGTTTAAGATGAAGTTAAATAATCCAACAAAAAACATGACCAGTCAACCTCTTGATATCTTATTCCTGCAGTTGTTCAAACACACAAATATTTGCAGAGACTAACTCGACTTTGACATGAATGTCATGGTATGTAAAGATGAAAACTAGTAATAAAAGAAAAACAGGCATCAAAACATTCCAGAGAAATCTTGAAAAGACTATGAAAAGAAAAAATACAGTGAAACGTTACTTTGACAATTTTAACATGCAGGTTAACATGCAATAAATTCGAAGAGTCCATTGTGACCTTGAAAACTATGAAAGGGTCACTAAAATCGATTAGGCCCTGCTTCCGAGATGGCTTTGAGTCAGATGTGAAATAAAGACTGTGAATGCTTCTTGTGGTATCTCCCCGACAAGCTTAACATGCAGGTTAACATGCTGAAATCTTCAAAGAGTCGCCGTGACCATGAAAATTATGTAATGGTCACCACAATCGACTGGGCCCTGCGCACCTCCTCGATGAAGCTCGGTGCTGAATATGAAGAAAATCCAGTCAACGGTTCTTGAATATATCTCGCTGACAAGGGTAAAACGTTAAAGTCCCTTTGAGACCTTGAAATGAGCTATACTTCGCGCGGCGGGGGATAACTGAAATAGACATATATCTGTCGACAAAGGACAGTAAAATAACTAGAATATCACTTATTAAGACGTAAAACTAGTATGTTACCATAAAGCAATAATCATACACGCAAAACTACAATATTTAGATGGGATATAAACTGCCAACAACTGGTCCTACATTACTAAACACCATGGGGACTTACAGTACCTTTACTGCCGGCATGGACTCCAGCTGGATTTACACCATCCCTTCAGATGTTTGCGATTTTGATGCAGTTAGTCATGTAAGTGAACACTAAACTCATGGTGCGATTAAATGTACCTTGAATGACATGGTCTTCTGTACCAGTACAAATAGGTTTGAGGGACAATTGTAATGTCGGTAATTTTAAGTGGCAACATATAACGTAATAGTGGGTCATAGCTACAAAGTACTCATGGCAGCCACAGTGGCCAGGCTTCCAACATAGGCCAAGACCGGATATCCAAAGTGAAAAATATTATATTCTCACACCGTGTCATGGTGTATGTAAGATACTTAATAGAGGCATTTACTTGTCTAAAATCTTAAAACATCTAGAATTTCTGTACTTTGCTAAACAAGTCTATGCTATGCTCTACGTAACAGAAACAAAGTAATACAATTCAAAACAAGGATTCTTACAGTGACATATAACAGCATATAAACATGATCAAACATGCGCGCATGATATAAGATTAACCATTGGGTGTTGACGTCGTATTAAAATGAAAAACAAATCAACTTTAGAAATTCCTGAAAATACCAATGCCCTTACTCTGTACAATGGACATATGGTGAGATGTTTACCACAATATGTCAAATGAACCCTTTCCTCAATTCAGGCAAAATATTTCCACCTTTATTAAAGTCCTCGGCTGAAATACGGTTTCAGTGCGTTATATTTTCAGCTAGTGATTTCGAGATATCAATTCATACCAACGAATTTGCAGTTGTGGCAATCAATAAAGAGATGAAGCGTGCTGCAAACTCACTTGTGGTTCAAACTTGCTCCACCGTCGATGTTCTGGCAATTTTCTGAACTGCTGCGTGAGTCTTCCGATTATAGAGTTGGTTGAACTAAAAGTAATGAAGCAACTAATATTCGAATCATACATATGAGTTATGCATATATGCATATATGTATGCGCATACATAGGGTTATTGTTATACAAATTGCTGCAGGTGTAGTCATACTGACTGATGAACCCAGTAAAATGAGTTGCGTATTACAAACCTCACTTCTGTGATATGATGAATGCATATTGTATTGTAACGACAGTGTATTTGGGATGCAAAGCGAGACATTTCATTTTGTGGACGGTGTAACATCAGCCCCCAAAATCATTAAACACGGTGTCCCGCAAGGATCCATGTTAGGTCCTATTTTTTTTTCACGTGCTATATCCAGCCACTGGGGAACATCATCAAAGGTCACTCTAAGGACTTTCATGGATACGCCAGAAAGATCAGCGTTGTATGGCGCAGTTAGACCATCGAATGTTAGCACTAGGAATCACAGCATACAAGACTGCATCAGCGACGTTCATGACTGGATGTGTGCTAATTACCTGCCAGTTAACAAGGGCAAACAGAATTGATTATGCTTGGTACCTCGTCGTCATGGATAGAACCATGTCAGGTAAACATCAGGCACTCAACACAGCCAAAGCAGCAAACTTTCAAATTGCTAACATTGACAAACTCCGAAGGTACCTAGTTGAGACTAAATGGCAAATTTCGTTATCTAACAGCAGACTCGATTACTGTAACTCTCTAGTGTTTGGATCAGGCGTACTCTCACTTTTTGAGAGTTCAGAACACGGCTGCTCGTGTTGTCACCCGCACCATAAAGGACTTTCACATTACGCCAATTCTCAGAGATTTACACTGGTTGCCCATGAGACATCGGGTGAGTTTCAAAATACTCGTCTTGACGTACAATGCTCTCTATGTTGATTAATCGCCTGCTTATTTCAATGACCTGTTATCAGTCAACCACCCATCTAGAACCTTACGTTCTGCCCAGAAGGAGCAACTGGTTGTTCCATCAACATCAACAAAGGCTGGAGATTGAGCCTTCTCAGTTGCAGCTCCCGACCTGTGGATCGCGGTCCCCCCTTGACATCATCTACTGATTGAGCTGTAATATAGTGACTTCTAACGTGTAAAATACCATTGAACAGCTACATACAGCTGGAAATAGGGGCCATACAAATCAATTATAAATATTTTGATTTATTATTATCACCAACTCGGCCACCGTGGCTTATGTAAGCAGAATGAGCCAGAAACAGTATATCAGAGTAACAGTCAATCTAAAACGTTCTTATTGAGTTTATACATAGTCCATGTGAGTGCGTGTAGAGCGTGTAGTAGTTTATTTCGGTAAATCAGGCCACAGGCCCATTTTACAATTATAGTTTGACAAAGATGTTGATGTCGCGCCACCAGTGCGAGTAGCAATGTTTAAGTTCTGCAAGTTATATCTAGTACAATATACATGTGATTATAAAATATGTAGGTTATGTAATGGACAATTGCTTGCTCCTCATTTTCAGAGCAAAGAAAGTAAACTTGGCAGGGTTATTAAGCATGGAAGTATTTTTGGTGGTAAATACAAGTTTACATTTACACTCTGAAGGGGAATTTGTAGTAATAACATGGCAAGAAATTTCTTCTAAGGTCATATGAGAATGGACACACTAGACAGACATGGCATTCTGTTTCTACATTTGGGATGATACAGAATGGACAAAGTCTTTCACGTTTAGATATGCCTAATTTTCTACCCTGTGATATCATAAGATCACTACTGGATGTACGAAATTGTGAAACAGTAATCCTAAATGCATCAATATTCACAGCATTTAAATAGTTTTCATATTCATTGGATAACTTGATCGTTTTGTAAAAATACAAGGAAGATAACTTGTCAAACGATTCAAAGAGAAACTGATTATCGATATCAATACACCGTGTTCTAAAAGTTGATTGAAATAATTGAATGCAGGAAACAGATTGTCGGTTCCAAATTTCACCAAATCCATATGAACATAAAAGGTTTTTAACTTTAAGTGCCCAACAATCCAGACCCTTTTCAGCTCGGTTATACTGATATACATAACTATAATGTAATATACTGTTTTCACTCTGGGATAATAAACGTAACCAATACTTAATTATTTTCAAATGTTGGTTTACCTTTAATGGTTTACCTTTAATCAGCTCTCGCAACTATATTAGGGACAGATCTTCTTAACTTTAATATGAGTTTACAGAATTTGTCATAAACATTCAAAATATCCTTAGAGGGATGGAATCCGCATATTTCTGAACAATATAATAGTATGGGCAGCACTTTAACATCAAAGATATGAAGTAACATTTTCAGGGGAAGTTATGAAAATTATACAGATTTGATTGTAACAAAAGTATTACTTTCCAAGCCTGTTGAGACAATATCTTTTGAGATTTATACCATGAGCCAGAGCTAGACAGATGTACTCCAAGGTATTTATAACTGGGAACAATATCAAGCGGGCTGCCAATAAGAGAAAACGTTTCGTACTTTTCAAGCCTACCCGCCTTACGAAACACAATAAATTTACTCTTGGATGAATTTACCTTTAGTTGACACTTATTACAGTAATCCGTCAGTTTATCTAGTCTTTTTTGTAGACCAATAACAGTACTATCGAATAAGATTATATCATCAGCAAATAAAAGTATGAAGAGATCAAGTAAGTCTAGATTAACACAATATTGCTTATCTATGCTCAGAAACTCTGCTATATCATTTACAAAGAATGAAAACAAGAGAGGTGATAATTGGCACCCCTGACGTACACCAAAGAGGCAATCAAAAAAGGGACTACAACCATTGTTTACCAACACACATGATTTCACATTTTCATACATATTCTTGATAAGTCTAAACATTTTCCCCTTTACATTACCAGTCCACAGTTTGTAAAATAGGGATGGTCTATGAGTCGGAAAGCTGCTTTCAGATCTATGAAAGCGCAATAAAGTCTACCTTTGTAAAGTGATAAGTACTTACTAATGAAGGTGTCAATTACAAAAACATTATCAACCGTTTGAAAGCCTTTCCTAAAACCTGCTTGTTCAGGAATAATGATATTCTGATTATCAGTCCATTTTGAGAGTCTGTTACATAGGATTTTAGAAAAGGTTTTACCAGAAACCTCAAGTAGAGTGATTGGCCTAAAGTTTGCTGGATTATTACTCGGCCCCTTTTTATATCCAGGGGCTTGCCCACAATGCATACTTGAGAATGCGTCCTGAATTTCGGATACAGAGATGTCATTATCGACATCAGTAGTTGCATCAATGAGGTTGTCAGTTATACCCGTGACAAAATCATTTACAGAAATATAGAAATCAAGTTCATTTGGATCATAGTTTGTACCATTGAACTGTTCTTCGAAGTGTGCAGTCCGCGCAAGTGATGTAATAGTTCCAGACTGTGATTGTATCTTCGGTCTCAATAAGAACCAGGAAAGTTTACTGTTATTACTCTGTAGCGATTGTTCTAACTTGTTCACAAACACATCGGTCGAGACAGCCGATTTTCGCAGGCAGAGTTCCTTATAGTGTTTCCGTGCCGAGATGTAGGTCAGTCGGTCGCATTCTTCATTGCTTGCATGAAATGCACGCAGCAATTGACGAGCTGTCAATCTCGCGTGTAAACAGTCATCGTCGAACCAATCACTGCGCTTAAGCACTGTGCTAGCTCTGTCACACGATTTTCTGGGTTTCCCAGAGCATTTTTCAAGCGTATTCTGAAAGCAGTTTAATGCACTGTCAACATCATTGCTGCTAATGTGGTTGTTAAAATCGTTCTTAGTTGAGTCCTCAAGATTATGCCATGCGTTTACATACTCACCATGGAAGTGATCGGACCAAACATACTTTAGACGGACAGTGAGCTTTCCACGATGACAATCAAATACAGTGTTGAGAGCTAAAGAATAGATCATAGGTAAATGGGTACACTCTATTTCATCTGAAACATCAAATTTTGTGAATAGTTGGAAAAGATTTAAATTGCACAAAACATAATCGACAACACTCTGACCGCCATTGGCAAAACAGGTTATTTTACCAATACTACTATCTGAACACAATCGACCATTACAAATCCGGAGTCCTGTTGATTGACAAAAGTTTAACAAAGTAAGTCCACGCTTGTTGACAACACTGTCTTGTGATCTGCGTGGCAGGCTATCGTCTTGATTATAGCTCATGTCATTATCGATTGGCAAATAGGTGATATCATCGTTTTCAACAAAATCAGGTAGTGTACCATCACCAGTACGAGCATTAAAGTCACCATGAATAACTATCTCACAGCTTGGAAAGTCTGATTTTAAGCATAAGATATCATTTTCTAAGATATCAAATAATTCCTCCTCGGAGTGCACACTAGACCCCTCAGGGGAGAAGTACACAGTACAGATGAATAAAGGCGTTTATCCTCCGTTATACTTTATCCACAGAATGTTGTTGGACGCTGATTTAAGTTGAGTGACTTGCGATGAGATATAGTCCTTGACTAGGGTAAGTATACCCCCCGAGCTCCTTATAGCCCCTTCAGTTTTGCTTCTCAAATAAATTGTTGATATCCAGGAAAGCTGAACACATCATCGTTATTAGCCCATGTCTCCACAAGAGATATTATATCAAATTTATTAATAAATTCCATAACACAGTTATTTCTCATTTTTCTTTTCAGTCCTTCAACGTTCCAGATGACAAAGTTTAAAGTACCTGGGTTTTGATTACGGCCTTGGCCACACCCCTAGCTATCAGTGTTTGTGACGTTAGTACGTGGTTTCCATGGAAACGATTTCACAGTGTATAGTTCTGTTTCATTTGAATTAAGTTTGAACAATTTATTGTCAATTTGAATCTTGTCAAAATGTAAGGTTGCATATTTACCCTCTGGGTGCTTTGTCCTGGAATGGTTTTAATTTCCGTCTCACTTGTCGAATTCTCTCCGTGAAGTCCTGCGAGATGTTTACATCATGGTCGCGCAGTTTAGATGTTGATTTCAGTATTAGTGCCTTGGATTTGTAGTCCTTAAATGACACCAGTACCGGATGATTACCACGGGATCTTGTTGACATGCGACGAGCACTGAGTATATCCACCGGCTCCTCTATTCCCGGAATATCTTGAATTACTTCACGCACCTTTTCTTCAGTGGCGCCTGTGGCCTCGTTACGTTCTTCAGAAATATTGTGAAACATCAGATTGTTCATTCTCGATTTATTTTCCATGTAATCTATCTTCTCGTTCAGTTGCTGTGTAGTTTTTCTGAGTTCCGCATTTTCTTCTGAAAGTCGGAATACGTCCTCTTCTAATTCTGTTATTTTTCCTGATAAGTCCTTGAAGTTTTTATTCATATCTTTTCTCAAATGTTTTATCTCCTTGCACATATCTGACCGTAGATTTCTGATCAGGTCTGCAACATTTTCGTCTGGCTTTCTCACGTCGTCCAGAGTGCTTTGCCATGTAGACGGAGTTTTCGGTGGGCCCGGGTTTTCTCGACATCGCCGCTGACCAGGATAAGTAGTAACGAAGAGAAGAGACAGAGTCCATGTGAGTGAGTGAGTTAATATTTATAGTCACATCGGCAATATTTGAGCCATATTGTGACTTAAAAAGTTATAAATTAACAATAAGCAAAATTACATTATAACACACCGGTCAAGGAAGGACAGTAAAATAACTAGATTATCACAGGAATAAATTTAAGACTAGTAATTAAATCTAAAATATTTTTCTTATAAATGACAATACAATATAAAAACCGGCTATAGATTGCCAACAACTGAAGGTAGATCACCATACTAGGGACCATGGGGACTTACAGTACATTTGCTGTCCTTCGTTGACAGGTATTTACAATTTGGCATCAATTTCTATGAATAACATTAATTGTTCTCGTCACTGAAATATGGCTGAAATATTGCCGATTTGACAATAACTTTTAACTCACTCACTAACTCTCAGGAGGACAATCGTTTTACAGTACCTTAAGCCCCCTCGAGGATACAGCCACTAACAATCTGAGTTTTTAATTCAAACTTCCAATCATAAAATATTTAGCTATTTACAAATCATTTAACAAATCTAATTCTTTTAAAACTGCAATAATTAAATGAGAACTGATATTAAAAAGATCCTTCATAGTTCGTGATTTAGAATAGTTATCCCTTGTGATGGAATATTCTTTCATCACAAGGGATGCAAAACTGAGGATCCTCACCTTTCAATTGGTATTCATGAGTATATCTGGTGTCGCCAATAGGACTTCAAATCTGGACTGACAACTCAAGTAGGTATAACCAATATAGGGTTTTATTTCATGTAATTTGTTGATACCTATTCGGCTGTCCCACTTCTTTTGCATCAGATCAAGGATATAAGATCTTATAGCACCTTTGTAATCAGAGTATTGCATCAGAAGTGGTGTCACAGATTTGTTGAGTGCTGCCTTAGCAACGAGATGTTTCGTCCTCTACAGGCTCGACTACTTCAATTGTCTTCTTGCTGGAGCATCTTCAGAGCAGATACATCGCCTACACAGCTGCCAGGATTGTAACCAGATCACCAAAGCACTACCACATCAAACCGGTTCTTAAGTCCCTGCACTGGCTCCCAATCCAGAAAAGGATCCAGTTCAAAGTCCTGACACATACCTACCAATGTGTCAATGGAACAACGCCAAGCTATCTTTGTGAATTGAGCAGCGAGTACCATCCATCCAGAATACTCAGATCATGTTCGCAACACAATCTCGTCATTCCAAGGACAAAATTGAAAACCTTTGGATGTCGGTCATTCTCCAAGGTATCGGTACACCTCTGGAACGCTCTTCCAATAGAATTAAAAACTTCACCATCAGTGACCGAATTCAAACGTCAGCTCAAGACGTTCTTATTCAACTAGCACTTTGTGTTCCACCTGTGCTACTCTCACAAGCGCTCCGAGCATACATGTGTATGGAATTAAGCGCTATACAAGCAACCTTATTATTATTATGAAGATCGGCCATTGTGTTCCCAGAAATGCCAACGTGGCTGGGTAACCAACAAAAGACGATGTCGCATTGGCTAGTAGCAAGCTCAATATACAATTCAATAATTTCTAATAAAAGTGGATGTTTACAAGGAAGATTTTTAATAGCAAAGAGAATAGGAACAGATTATGTCTTGTTTATATTTACGGTGTTTATTAATATATTTAAGAGCTGTTAATATGGCGTTACTTTCTGCTGTGAAAACAGAGCTGTTATTTGGTACTCGAGAAGACATTGTTCTGGATCCAATGACAGTGGCGCATGCCACGCGCCACCATCCTTGATTATATTCTTGTTTATATTGTAAGTCATTACTTTCTGATTTTTTAAATGTTGTTAGTGTTAGGTCAACTAGTGGCCTCACCAACTGCCAAGGAGGAGAAAAAAGAAGACGGGAAGCAGATATATTTTCCAGCTCAATGCCGGCAGCAGTAATGAATTGCTTAATCCTGAGCCCAAGAGGCGGAACAAGAGAAGATTTCTTGTTGTGCAAATCCTCATAAAGAGGTTTAAAGTTAGAGTGAAATGCTGGATTAGACTCGTTAGAATATAGTTTGGTAATATATTGTAATGATAATTTTATATGGCGTTGTGCAAGAGAAGGCTCATCGGCCTCGACGTAGAGACTGCCAACAGGAGATGTTGTGAATGATCCAAGACAAAGTCTCAGACCTTGGAGGTTGAAATAATCTAATAGTTTTAAGTTCCTTTTAAAGGCTCCACCACATAGGATGGAGCCATAATCAAGCTTCGAGCGGACCAGTGATCTATATAGGTGTAGGAGGGCAGTTTTGTCCCCTCCCCACTTTGAATTAGAAACAACTTTCAATAAATCGAGTGTCTTCAGGCATTTAGTTTTTAGGGATTTGACATGCGGAAGAAAGGTTAAATGGGAGTCAAACCTCAGACCCAAGAACTTAGCCTCTTTTTCAACCTTGATGGGAGGCCCATATGAAAACAGTTCTGGGTCTTTATCCTGATTATAATGATCAGACAGGGTTGAACCCACTCGGACTTGAAATTGCCTGTCTGTTTAAAGCTGTGATATAAAAAGAGGCAAACGGCCACTTAAACCAAAATCATGTAACTCCTTTAAAATTCCATGCTTCCAGGTGGTATCGTATGCTTTCTCGAGATCAAAGACTATCGATACTGCATGTTGTTTATTTACTATTGCATTTTTGACAAAGGATTCTAAACGTACAAAATGATCAATGGTACTACAATAAGTTTTCCTGAAACCACATTGAATATTCGTTACAAGGTTATTGGTTTCAAGATACCATGTTAACCTATTCTTTACCATTCGTTCCATGGTTTTACAGACAGAACTCGTCAGGGAAATTGGTCTATAATTAGACGGATCAGTATGATCCCGGCCAGGTTTTGCAATAGGGACTACAATGGCATTACGCCACGAAGTTGGGAAATTCCCTGAAGTCCATATTGTATCAAAAATAGTTATAAGTGTTTCGAAACACGATTCAGGTAAATGCTTAAAAAAAACGAACTCCTGTTGCTGTGTCATGCGCTTGCTCAAGGGCAGTGTGGAGTCAAAAAAGAAACTTCACATTCTTTCTTCAGGGCACTATAAAAGAACAAGAGATGGTTAGATGGTTAAATTGTTATTATAGTCAAATCCCGATGAGTCGAATCGCTGGGGACCAAGTAATAAATTCGACTTATCGATGTATTCGAGACATAAGTATGCCTATGAGGGTAGAAAAAAAGATGATCCAGTCCTAATTTCTCCGCCTAAGGGACACCTTATCAGTGCCAGTCTGATTAGCACTAATCTGCCTTTTGAACTCACCTGTCAATGACGGAAAGGTGTGAGCCGCGCTGGTTTGTTAATTGGATCAGTTTGCTTCACCAATCAACTTCTCATTGACTGACTTCGGCTTATGCATACAAGATTGCTGTTGTTTGAATCTCATGGGACCAAATTTCCTTTTCGAGTCATCGTGTGTATTTATGAGACGAATTCGTGTAACCGGTATTCAAATGATGACAACTATAACAGGGAATGGTCGGGACCGACAGGTACTTCGAGTTATGCATAATATTCGAGACATCGGCATTCGACTCATCGGGATTTGACTGTATTTCATTGCTGCGATCAGATCTGTGTGATGTACTCGATGCACTGACAGTGCCTAATCAGTACCATTAGGCTACACCGCCGTTCCAAAACATGAGTATACAGAATGTCAAGTCACAATATGGACGTCGAGAATGGAGATTGGCAGCCCGCAACAGATTTCGAATGGTCTGTGAGGACAGTCGACCTCTAAACATCTCAGCCCTGGTTCGTGTAGCCGGCAGAAATCTGTCACGTAGGTGACGTAGGACGATTTGACGGTCTTCTGCTCGTGACGTCACACCTTGGGCGATCAGAAGTGATGCCAGTTTGTTGTAGACGACCTCGCAAGTCATACACAGTACGACGGCTGCATCCCATTGCTCTTGCGACGTCAATAACTGTTCTTCCCGCTTGCAACATGCCAACGGCACGTTCACGTTGCACATTTGACAATCGTGGCATTTCAAGTACCGTTAGAACTGTGGTTTAAAAGTGTTTTTTCAATTCTTGAGGCCAATGCAAACACGTGCATATGAAGAAAACTTCGATGCGAAGATCACGTGATCGACTGCACCTGCAAAACCTGATTTGGCACTAACGTCATTTGCACGACGAATGGATTGGTTTGAGTGGGTTTTGCTAACGTTTTTCTAGAGTCGAAAGATAGGGATCCCATTTCGGATACATAGATGTATCATCAGAGAAAAATTATTCATTATTTTTCAAATTACATTTTGTGAAGTTTCTTTTTTGACTCAGTATAATTCATTATCGTCTTCGCCATTGTCTGTTGTTTCTGATATTGCTGAAATTCTGGGACGTAATTTTACGAAGAGAATGTTTGGCGAGTGTTTCACCAAGCTTATTGGCAATGTCAGACTTCCCAGTTAATATATTGTCACCACCCTGCAGATGGTGAACAGTAGATTTGGAACCTTTGCCCTTAATTCGTTGGATCATGTTCCACACCTTCCAAATTGGTGTACGGGAATTTATCTTGGAAACATACTTCCTCCAAGACTGACGCTTATTCTACTTAAATGCGCATCAAGCCTTGGCATTTAAAATTTAAACTTTATCTAAATTATGTACAGTAGGATGTCAGGAAAAATGTTTTTCTGCTTTCTTCCTACTTTTTCTGGCCCGTTTACATTCATTATTAAACCATGGTTTGCGAACATGTGGAATTGCAGCGGACTTGGGTATACTTTGATCAGCAATGTCATTGAGTATATCTGAAAACGACTGTATAGGATCTTCTCTGTTCGCAAAAACATCATGTTTTAAGTGATCAATACATAGTGTTTTATATAATGACCAAACAACCCTGGCGAAGTTCCTTCTGGGTGAAGGCGATCATCTCCAGGGCTTATTGTTTTGAGAATGGTGGGGAAGTGATCACTCCCACATAGGTCATCATGGACCATCCATTCAAATTCATTAATATAAAATAGGGTCAACACGTGATAGATCCAGGGAATAATATGTTCCCATAGCTGGATGTAAATGAGTGGTTGAATCGTCATTGCAGATACATAAAGTATTATCAGAAATGAATTCCTCGATGATTTTACCTTTATTATTAGTATGGACACTTCCCCAAAGCGAGTTGTGTGCGTTCAGATCACCCATGATGATACATGGTTTTTGAATCTGGTCATACACTTTTTGCAGATCTGACAGTCGGATATCAGAAGACGGTGGGATAAACAAGCTGCACAGCGTCAACGTAATGTGTAAAGTCAGACGAACAGCTGCAGCTTGGAGATTAGTATTAAGAGGGACAGGGCTATGTATAATACCCTGCCGGACCAAAATAGAAACACTGTATAATCACTGTATTGTCTTAAGTTGAACGTATCTGTATTTTTTTAAGAAATGTTTCTTGAAGACAATATGCTGATGGATGTAAGTCCAGTGTCAATAATGTAAGTCCCAAAACATTTGAAGTCAATTTAAAGTGTACCAGGTTTTAATCGTAGTGTTGTTGTGTTTTTAATGTATTGCTTAATGTCAGCATCAACGCCAATGGCTGAAGGGATGGTGTAAATCAGCTAGGGTCCATGCAGGTAGCAAAAGTAATGTAAGTCCCCATGGTCCCTAGTATGGTGATCTCCCTTCAGTTGTTGGCGATCTCTAGCCACTTTTTTTCTGTATTGTATTGTCCAATTAGTGCTATTTGTTTTAACTTTCTACGATAGTTTTACTTCAAATTGTGATATTCTAGTTGTTTTACTGTCCTTCGCCGGCAGGTTTTTATAATATCTATGTATATTCTATTCCCATGTCAAATGTTCTCGTCACGATATGGCAGCAATATTGCCAATGTGACGTTAAATAATAACTCACTCACTCACTCACTCACTGTGTCAATAATTGTATTTCATTAAAGTTATTTTTAAGACTTCTGCAATTCCACAGAATTAGATTGGGCAATTGAGTCATGGTGCCTCAATTGGTGATCGCCCTTGTGAATGTGAGGGAGCTATTTTTCCGCCTGTCCTGTGAAGATAGGGTAACCTCCATGTCTAGAGGTCCAAATGGGTTCTCTAGAGAAACCATTAAAGGTGAAGGAATGGTTGGTGTCTGTTTCTTATTCATATTTTTTCCTTCCGTTTTCGACAGGTAAAGTGTGCCGGGCTGTTTGTCAGACGTTTTCGATTGTGTCTCAGTCTGAGATCCAGATGATGTTGTAGTGACTGTGGAAGTCGATGGTGTGACTGTGGAAGTCGATGGTTTGATTGAAGCTGAATTCACGTTTTTTTCTTATTTGACCCACGTCAGGTCAGTCTGGCATGTCACAGAGACTGTTGCAAAGGTGATGTTTGATCGAGTTGGGACCTCAATTGATAGTAACCTTTTGCCCTCAAGGTAGGAGATATTTTTTCCACACTTTAGTTTCATTATTTGTGACTCCTTTTGCCACACTGGGCAGGATTTAGAGGAAGCACCATGTTGGCCATGACAACTTGCACACTTAAATTCTTTATCGCAGTCTGAGGTTTCGTGACTATCAACACAGCGATAACAGATCACAGATCCGCGACAAGAATTCGAGCCATGCCCAAATTTCTGGCATTTGTAGCATCGGAGTGGACTTTGCACATATATTTCCACTCCGATATTGGAATCACCTGCTTTAATTGATTGCAGAAGTGATGTTCGCCCCAAAATCAAGAGATAAGTGTTTGTGAAGACGCCATCTTTTTTAATTTTGAAACGTTTAACAGCTGTAATACTGCAATTTCCTCCTCTGACATGTCGGACAGACAACGGGTCGTGTCACGTATGATGCCTCGACACGAGTTTAATGTTCTGTGCACGGACACAGTAACGTCAATATTTGCAAATGTTCGGATTGACAAAAGATTGAGCGACTGCTGTCTCTGTGCACACATCATTAGAAGCGAGCCACTACTGAGACGAGTAACGTTTTCAATATCCCCACAAATCCCAGATATAGCTTTGGAAATAGCAAAAGGATTGAGTTTTATGGGGAGATAATCCAATGCTTCTATCACCGGGACACGAGCCCAGGAATCATCATTTGTAGACATATTTCTTTGAGCGACAGTTTCAATTCTTCGTTTCTTTTCATTTCGAGTTGAACCAGGCATTTGTTGTGTCATGATGAAAGGAAAAATGTTTCAGCACCCCTGCTCCCCACCCACCACGGAGTGTCAACAAGGACAATGTCATGTAGCACCGGATCTACGAGATGCTGACACCAGGGATACAGGGGTGTAATACTTCAGAGAATATGACACAAAAAGAAGTATTTGTATACCTGATTAAATGTCGGGTGGTTCTGCCCATGGCAAGAAATAGGATACATACTAAATTTAGAGGTCAACATCACTAGATCGGCCCACGAGCCACCGCCTTTTGACATAGGACTCTAGGCAATTTAACTCATCAATAGTTTTTCTATTACAAACAGAAATTACCAAGACCCAGTAATAGGTTAAAAGTGCAAGAATAGTCATCATGCACAGGGCCTGGCGAGACCAGCCGATTGATAGAACCGGGCCAGTTCTACCACCCGTCTAGGTGAAGTAAGGGGCCAAAGTGGTGTGTTGGGCAAAGGAACACGGTTCCAGGCTCCCAGTGCCCTCAACCACCATAATCCTGTCCTCCACCGACACAGGGGCGCAACCCACGGCAAACGGGTTGGTGGACCAAATATACCCCCGGGTCCACAACGGAGGGATTGAAGAGCGCTTAGCGTTACCCAGCACCCACCACGAGGAGGTGGCTCTTCACGAGTGCCACATAGTTCATGTACTGCTGGATTCTCCGTGAGTCCTATATCATGATACATATAGATCTGTTGAGATCTTGTGAGTGTAGAAAAATGCTTACATATTTGGATTCAAAACTGGCTTTGACAATAAGCAGATGGCATTTGTGGTGGTGTGCGGTCTTGTGTACAGAACGTATGTCACAAATCAGGTGATCTTAAGCAACGTTGTTCACTTAGAGACCTTTGATGGGTAACCATGTTTACTAGCTTGATTCCTGAGAGTTTCTAGGACTTCTGTCCTGCCTGCAACGAAGCACCTATGTGGTCATACCTTAGGCAAGTGAATTCGTTCAAAGTTGCCGCTGTTCATCCAGCAGAAAATGGGTACCTGGTGATATAAGTCATATGACTATTAACCTTCTAGCTTCTTACAGGGCGCTTGGGTTATCTGGAGTAATAATGTCCATCATGTTGTGTGCGCTTATAGTATGTCCATGCTGCGTGTAATTCAAGAACATATAAGTGCCTAATTTTTATCATTATGTTTTAGATTAGGACGAAAATGCAAGAGAGAGGGTTCGGGTGATCCTGTCACAGTCAGGCTGGAAAGGTTCATCATCACCTCAGGGCCCTTGTTCCCTCTACACGCAGCCCAGACAGCAAATGGGACCTCTTTCACGAAACGCTGCCGAGTCGAACCCACCAAGAACTTTCCGGAGAATATGAAGACTCCCCAACACTGCAGCCTTCTGCATCACCCTGAGTATCACAAGGGCTGGTAGACAACCTGGGCACTCTCCTGATGTGCGCCAAGAGATCAGGAGGTATCAAACCAAGAGAACCGAGAACAATGGGGAGACTGACGACAGTGTACTTGGGATGCAAGCGAGACGTTTCAAAGGGGATCGGAAGTCCGATTATTTAGCATGCTTTTCCTGAATCTTGCCAATCACGTTGCTGTCAAAAGGGACAGAAAATTCAATGATACAAGTAAATTCATTGGTTTTGTCAAAAAGGAAAAAAATAGGTTTGTTGGCAGGAATTCTTCTGAGGCTGTATATGGACCTATTCTAAAGAAGTTTAAAAGCACCATTTTCCATGACGCCCAGGACATGTTCAGGGTCGTAACAAGGATGGACCTCAGAGTGAAAGTAACAGGCATGGCGACGACGGTAGTAGAAGCAGCAAGCAATTATATCACGTCTTTTAAGATAAGATGTTTGTGTCAAGGGTGGGCATCCATTGACAAAGTAGTGGACAGTCTCTGTAAATTCATGGCAAAGTCGACATTTCATATCAATAATTTCTTTACGAATCACGATTTGGTGCCTTGTCCTGAGCAGCAAAATGGAAGCCCTTTGTTCCACTTGCAAGACCAGCCGACTTCACCCAGGCTAAGAAGTCGGTTGGATTACTGTTCTGTTTCACAGATTGCATATATAAACGATGCGGTGATTTCTCAGAAAGCTTCTCCACAAATGCCCGACTCTGCCTCAAATATTTCATATTATGTCTAACAACCTTGGCTCGTATAAAATAGCTGTGGAATTCTTTGTTTTCATCATGGGTCTTGACATGCATCACTAGAGGATCATCCAATAAATATGTGCAGAAGTACACAAATAGTGTGTCATGAAGCGCTTCCACATTAATCAAACTCCGACCTACTGAATTGATTGGTATATCTACAATAATCATTATGTCACGGCAGCGTGACACTAAATGTTAAAGGAAATATTTTGAACTTCAGGCCGTACTGACTGCTATCTAAAAATCATTCTAGGTCAGAATAAGGGACGTCGACACAACACTGTTAAACTAGCTGCTTCTAAACAAATACCAATTTACACAAGTTAAATGGAGAACATGCTGTGTCGTTCTTTTGAAATAATGTGTGTACAAATGTATTCAGTTAGGATTACCACTTGCAATGAAGGTTCAGTTTTCCAAATTTTGTGACAAACCTCTATTCGCAAGAAAGCGTGTCTAGGAAGTCTTCAAAATGACATCTAGTCCAACCTGCACGTTCAGATTATCTATCTGAAAGGTCATCTTTACTGTCCAAATTAAATCTCTGAGCAGTTGTAGCACTGTCCTTTAGACGTTTTAAAACATATCTTTAAAACAAATCACTGAGTGCAATGATGAAAAGGCAGTCTAAATCCTTAGTTTAAGACAAATAGATATGTTTCAATGTCTTAAGTGTATATTATGTATATATGTTTTCGTTCAATGATAATGAGAAGGATAAAAGTACTATGTCCCTATGAGTATCAGGCTATATGCACAATGTGTGTGGACCAACATGTGGAGCTTAAATTAAAAAATATGTGGTTGCAACGACACATCCTATTTGGATTGAGCAACTGACTAAGCCAGAGCTTTCTGGGCATTGGTTTAAGGGCAGTGGGGCAGCCTAGTGGTTAAAGCGTCCCCTTCACGCCGGAGACCCAAGTTGTATGTCGCACATGGGTACAATGTGTGGAACCCATTTCTGGTGTCCCCCACCGTGATGTTACTAAAAGCGGCGTAAACCCATACTCACTCATTCTGGGTATGGGGGCCCCAACAATATGTAAATTTGATTAAATGAGGTCATTATATTCCCGCCCGATTGACAGAACCGTGTCTAAGAGTGGGTGAGTGAGTGAGTGAGCTAAGATTTGAAGTCACATCGGCAATATTTCAGCCATATCGTGACTAAATCAAGTTATAAAGATATTAACAATTATAGGTAAATTATAAAATTCTGTCAACGAAGGACAGTAAAACAACTAGACTATCACAGATATAAATATAAAACTAGTAATTGAATCTAAAATATTTTAACGATACATGACAATACTGTATAAAAACAGTATATAGATTGCCAACAACTGAAGGTAGATGACCATACTAGGGACCATGGGCACTTACAGTACATTTGCTTCCTGCATGGACCCTAGCTGGATTTACATCATTCCTTCAGCTGTAAGCAATTTACTCACATCTAGCCATGCATTAAAAATACACATATTCTACGATTAAAAAAGAATGTTTTTGGACTTACGTACCCTCTCAGGAGGACAATCATTTTACAGTACAAAGTGTCGAATAAGGGTATTGGGCTAATCTGTACCATACTGTCCCATGTTCTGCCTTATGTGTTCCTTGCATGTTGCAGTTTAAGTGTAACGCTATATTTCAGGGCATTATCATTTGCAGAAGCCCGAAGTCTTTTCAACTGCCCTCCTTCGTCGGGTTAAAAAGACCAAGGGCTTCTGCAAATGATAATGCCCTCAAAAATAGCGTTACTGTTATTATAGCTAAAATGATCGGAATTTTTAACAAAATAACAACAAACAACGGTATCGGTTTTGAATCATTTACTGCTAACGACAACCGACGGAGGTCACTGGCCCACATTTTACAAATAGGGAAACGTCATAGAACAAAACAGATGACGTCACTACTGAGCATGACGACATTCGACCTTGGCCATTGCCCATACTACCAGCAGCCATTATTTTTCGGTGCTCAAGAACGTTAGCGTTCCAGTCGATGTTTTCATTGCTGCATATGTTGCGATTTATGGTACAATTGCTAAGGTTAGCACCGGCATGAAAGTGCATAATGGCACCAGGGTACATGTGACGAATAAGAGTAGGAAATATCGTCAATACTGAACGTATATAGTTCAAACGAGCCATAGGACAAGACGACGTGTCGATGAAGTGACACATGACGTCATGGGTGATTGAACATCAAGAGCTGACGTCCTTATGACGTCAACTAATTACGGGCGTGATAATAGCCCGTCGTCAAGCAATTTAGGGGCATTATCAAGTTACAGTGAAATGCTCATTTGATGATAACATGCGGGCGTTTTAATGATTAATTATATCCATTATAGCTATAATACTTTGTATTGCACCAGCATAAGGCATTCACAAATGTTTATCAGTCATGAATCAGTAGACAGAACTGGGCACGTTCCAGTTCTGGGTATAAATGATATACACATTGTAAGATAAGCTTTATATATTGATACAAAAAAACTTGAAAGGTTTCGACCTGTGTACATTTGCTATCAATTAGGATGTACAAAGCTGAATATTGACACTGGGAAACGCGACAAAGTTCAAACCTTGAAAGATAGTGACATTCCCATATAGAAGATGATTTCATCTTTTGATAATCAATCCTTAAAAGACAACTGAAGGTACTCAGACAAAATATTTATTGTAATTCGACCTTCACTCAAACAATGTATTCCTCTTATTGGAACAGCAAACTATCAATTCTTATAACCGTTTATGAACTGGTGTCTTCGGAACAGAGATATACTAAAAAAAATGCAAGATTATTTGGAAAATGATCCTTGGGGCCTCATCCGTAATGCGATTGTATCTCTGCATGCACGTCTGTCGTACGTATATGTTATCGTATGAGAGTTACGATCGCTTGGATAGTTTGAAGGAACGGTGCCCAGAAACTAATGATCGTATTCCGGTTCGCCCCATTATGTTTCTGGGTACGTAAGCCCTAATACATTCAAAGTTTTTAGTTTATGGCTATGTTCGTCTCCGATCACCAGTGGCTGAAGGGATGGTGTAAATCCAACTAGGGTCCATGCAGGTGGCAAAGGTACTGTATGTCCCCATGGTCCCTAGTAAGGTGATCTATCTTCAGTTACTGGTGATCTCCAGTCCGTTTTTTGATATGGTATTGTCCATAAAAGTTTATTGATTTTACAGTTACATGCATTCTCTATCTGTGATAATCTACTTATTTTACTGTCCTTCGTTGACAGTTATTTTTTTTTACAATATAGTTGCGTTTATGATCAATTCATAACTTTTGAAAGTCACGATATGGCTGAAATATTGACGATGTGACTATAAATCTTAACTCAATCACTCACACCCATTACGTTTCTAGGCTTCAGTACGACAGCAGCGCAAAGATACTGTTCGCCCCATTGTCCCTTGTATAATTATCTAACTTTAGTTGGTGTGATCTCTAGCACCTTGGAGGACCGCCTCCGTGGTGTAGTGGTTAGAGCGTCCGCCCGGAGAGCGGAAGGTCGCGGCTTCGATCCCCGACCGCCTCATACCAAAAGACGTTAAAATATGGTACTTGTTGGTCCCTTGGGCACAACAAGGACTGGTCGGCTCGGAGTCAGTATAATGTGTCTGAGTGGGGTATTCATGCTTCACTGCGGCATGGTATCTCAGTGGGCTAGCACTATAAAACCAGCTTCAGTCTGGGCTAGTACAAGCAGCCGCACATACACATACACACGCATGCACGTCGTCATATGAGCGAAATATTCTCCAGCACCACGTTAAACCCAATTTCACCTCACCTCACAACAAGATTTCATCTCGAAACAAAACGAAGTAATGAACTAGATCACCCAAATCACCGAATTCTAAACACATTGATTCGTAGGCTAGTATTTAAACCCAATTTCACCTCACCTCACCTCTAGCACCTTGGTATTTTATCGTTATTTTATAGATGTTATTTTAAATGTCACTGAGCTAATTTTGACGAATATGTTACAATCTAGTTATAGTGCTGTTTACTTTACATCATTATTTTATATAGTTTTAAAATATGAAGTATTTATGTTTTGTCTCATCACGATATGGCGCGATGCTGAAACTGTGACGTTGAAGTTCAGCTCACACGCCCTTGAGACGATTTCTGGATTAAGGGTGTCTCAAGGTTCTGTGATACACGCTCCAGTCTCCACTCTCGACGGCATTATCCTCATGTCCCTCACTTTTGGACATAACACAACCCGTCCTCCGTCGGCCTTGACATATAGATGAAGGAAGGACAATTTCTTGAAGTATCGCAAAGTGCAGCACACTCGAAGACAGATTTTGTACGGTATGTTGCAGGCATCTTCATTCTCTTTCTTGTTAAACGTCGGAATATTCCTTCTGAAATGTACAAATGGACACATGAACCATGCGTTGTCATCCTCCGTGTTTTAATCGCAGAATATGTGTTCTTGTATGTTTGGCTAATTGGAGTACAACCACCAGGGAATGCAGGGATGGTGTAAATCCATCTAGGGTCCATGCAGGAAGGAAAAGTACTGTAAGTACCTCGAATGTTTTGGGACTCTCAGGAGGGCTACAGAGACGAGATTTTCCAAGTGGTCGCTTTAACGTGTGTAACAGTACTTCGGATAGACATTTAGTGGCCTCCATGAGGCGCAGGTGCCAGACCTACATCAATGCACAAGGTGGATACACTCGCTACTCATCTCTTGTGTTCAGGGTCAATGTCATGTCCCATGTTCTGTCCATCTAATAGCATTTTACTAAACGTTTAATACTGATTCTGTTCTTTATTTGTGTGTCACAATACCATTTGCCTTTAAGTATAATTATAAAATAATTGTGTCAGAACCTTTCATCGCATCGTCTTCACTTTCCAACGCAATGGCTTCGTACACGTCGACCTCACATAAGACAAATTCGGTCTTCTGAACGAGTCGCAATATTCGTCCCGTTACAGGTAACCAACAGATTAGGGTCCGCGTCTCCGCCGGTCTCAATGTTCCCATGAAGTGTAAACAGAGTTGGGGATTTGACTGTGATGGCGTCCCAGCAAATAGTTGTAAGCAAAAATTTGATGGGCGCGCTGGAAATGTAAAATGACATTACTTCTTAACAACATTGTCAATGATTTAATGTGACAAATATGTTTGTTCTTTTGTACCTATATTCCGTCTACATGTAAATGATTGACACCAGTCATAGAAGCCTGGTTTGGGAAGTGACATAATTGATCGGAAGGTTCAACGACTTGCTTGATTGTGTCATCTTAATACGAGGAAGAGGGATTTTATCTCACCACACTATTGTTAGTTTCTCTGGTCCGGACCCGATTATATACTGAGCACCATGTATAGCATGAATATCGCTGGGTGGGAGTGAGTAAGTTGGCTCTACGTCGCCTTTTTCACTATTCCAACTACGTCTTGGCGGGGGGGGAATGGTTTCACACATTTTTCCAATGTGGGGAAAATAACCAAGGGTTTCTGCGACGAACGGCCGCTTAACCACTAATCTCACATATAAGGAAGAAAAGAAATATACTGAGTCAAAAAAAGAAACTTCACAAAATGTAATTTGAAAAATAATGAATATTTTTTCTCTGATGATACATCTATGTATCCGAAATGGGATCCCTATCTTTCGACTCTAGAAAAACGTTAGCAAAACCAACTCAAACCCATCCATTCGTCGTGCAAATGACGTTAGTGCCAAATCAAGTTTGCACGTGCAGTCGATCACGTGATCTTCACATCGAAGTTTTCTTCATATGCACGTGTTTGCATTGGCCTCAAGAATTGAAAACACACTCTTAAACCACAGTTCTAACGGTACTTGAAATGCCACGATTGTCAAATGTGCAACGTGAACGTGCCGTTGGCATGTTGCAAGCGGGAAGATGAGTTATTGACGTCGCAAGAGCAATGGGATGCAGCCGTCGTACTGTGTATGACTTGCGAGGTCGTCTACAACAAACTGGCACCACTTCGGGTTGTCCACGTGTGACGTCACGAGCAGAAGACGGTCAATCGTCCTACGTCACCTACGTGACAGATTTCTGCCGGCTACACGAACCAGGGCTGAAATGTTTAGAGGTCGACTGTCCTCACAGACCATTCGAAATCGGTTGGGGGCTGCCAATCTCCATTCTCGACGTCCATATCGTGGGCCAATATTGACGCCGTTTCATCAACGTCAACGTCTGCTGTGGGCCCAACGTCACCTCCGATGGACCCAGAGAAACTGGAATCGAGTTGTCTTTAGCGATGAATCCAGGTTTACCCTCAGATTCGCGGACGGCAGGCATAGAGTCTTGAGACGACGTCGTGAACGGTATGCCCAATGTTGTGTACCGGAAGTCGACAGATTCGGGGGCGGAAGTTACATGGTGTGGGGTGCTTTCTGTGGGAACAACCGTTCCCGACTTCTGGTCATCCGTGGAAACCTCACAGCTGCTGTTTACCGTGACCAGGTGCTCACCCCTGAACTCCTTACTTTCATGGTGGCTTATGGTCCAGGTCTACAGTTCCAGCATGATAATGCTCGGCCGTATACCGCGATGTTGACACGAAATTTCCTTCAAAACGCTGGAATCAACGTCATTGACTGGCCATCGAGGTCCCCTGACCTTAATCCAATAGAGCACGTTTGGGATGCACTTGGGGAAGGCTTCGTGGTCTTAGGAACCAACCTCAGAGTTTGCAGGAACTTGGCGCTGCCTTGCAAGAGCAATGGCGCAGAATCCCCAACCACGTGTTCACAAGCATCAGATAGTCGATGAGGAGACGGTGTTTGGCAGTGGTGAATGAGCGGGGCGGCCATACACGATATTGAACTGAGAAATTTCGCATTTTTATTCTTGTGACTTGACATTCTGTATACCCATGTTTTGGAACGGCGGTGTAGCCTAATGGAACTGATTATGATGCTGTCAGTGTATCGAGTACATCATACAGATCTCAGCAATGAAATAATAACAATTTAAATTTTCTTACCATCTCTTGTTATTTTATAGTGCCCTGAAGAAAGAATGTGAAGTTTCTTTTTTGACTCAGTATACATTAAAATGACGGCAATGGACTATTTCTTCATACCGCCGTTAGAGTTGAAGGTTGTTATTTTGACGCTTCCAACTGTAACTGTGGCTTGTAGATCCACTTGCCACCATCCAGATTCACCTTTATTGACGGGCACGTAACTACAATACAGGTTTTGGGTTATATAATTTTCTGTGTTATTGAAACCATTTACTGCATTCATTGGACCACGGTCTGAGATTCGTTGACTTTGATAGGCCGGTTTCCGCAGGGCAAGGTTGACGGAACCTGCAATATGCCGAATATGCGTTACACATCCGGTGCGCATTGTAGTCTGACTAAAATAGTTGGAGTGAGTGAGTTTAGTTTTACGCCACGGTCAGCAATATTCCACCTACATGGCGGCGGTCTGTAAATAATCCAGTGATCAACAAAATGAGCATCAATTTACGCAGTTGGAATACGATGACATGTGTCAACCAAGTCACCAAGTCAGCGAGTCTGACCACCCGATCCCATTAGTCTCCTCTTACGACAAGCATGGGTTACTGAAGACCAATTCTGACCCGGATCTTCACGGGTGTTGAATGATATAGCGTTGATATACGTGTAGTGGTGATAATAATTATGGAAAAGAGAAAAGTCTGGCACTTCTTAGCCTCAGGTAAAAGGAACCTTCATTGTCAGAAAGGATAAGACTATAAACAATGGCATATTCTATAGTCAGCATAAGGACACGGTAACCGTTCTAACGGTTTGATCATGAGCACGTTGTTTTAGAGAATATCAGAAAACGAAACGTAAAACAGGTAAAAATGAGCTGCGCAGTGTGTTGTAATGCAATTAATTATTCTTTTTTAGAGAAATCAAATGTATGACAACATATTCTCTCTAAGTGCCAAGGTACCATCCAGAATGCTCGGTTTTCTGTTTTGATAAATCTTACCTGTTGCGTTGTTTATTTCCTGTGGTATTTCAGTATCGTACACTTCCACTTCACACAGAACGAAACAGCTGACCTGGCTGAAGCGAAGGAAGCGCCCTGTAACTGGTTCCACACAGTTGATTGTTAGTGTTCCAGCTCTTATGAAAACGCCAAAGTAGTGGAAGCAAAGGTGCGGTTCTTTAGGGGAGTCGAAAAGTACACAAGCAATCGGAAATTTTGTGGCAGACACGCTGAAATATGAGGTAAAGTAATCAGCAAACTAATTGTTAAAGCATCTGATTGTCAAGCGCCAGTAAATATACATGACAAAATCCTGTCCTTGTCCATGGGAAATCTCTGCTAGAAGCCCAGCTGACAAAAATAAACAAATACGGGAACACATGACGGGTCGAGAAAGGAAATAGGATCGAACTAAAATTTTGTCACTGATGCATCAAATTTGGAAATTGCTTCCACGTTCCTAACAAAACCGAGAATGTTAAATGTCGTACATGTGATGAAACAACTTTCGCACCAGGGTCGTGTAACGATATTTGAGTGAGTGAGTTTAGTTTTACGCCGCACTCAGCAATAGTCCAGCTATATGACGACGGTCTGTAAATATTCGAATCTGGATCAGACAATCCAGTGATGAACAGCATGGGCATCGATCTACGGAATTGGGAGACGATGACATGCCAGGGAGCCTGACTACCCGATCCCGTTAGTTGCCCCTCACAAGCATGGATTTCTGAAGACAAGCATGCCTTAGGTCAAGACAGGGAATTGCACTGGACATATACGTTTTACGCCGTAAATAATCGAGTCTGGACCAGACAATCCAGTGATCAACAGCATGAGCATCGATCTGCGCAATTGGAAACCGATGACATGTGTCAACCAAGTCAGCGAAACTGACCACCCGATCCTGTTAGTCGCCTCTTACGACAAGCATAGTCGCCTTTTATGGCAAACACATGGGCTGCTGAAGACCTATTCTACCCCGGATCTTCACGGGTCCATGGACCGGAGGAAGGTGCTGAGGGAAGACTTAAGGTTATCGTTAGGTTGTTCATAAATCATGCAGCTCATATGTCTTTAATAACGCCAGTGCTAAAGAATTCCCAACTTTCTACGCGGATGTAACATAATGTGAACAAGTTGACTGATGTCTTGTTGTTTAACGGCGCACTCAAAGTAAGTATCTCAGCAATGTGAAGGCATCTGTAAATAAAGGTATAGACCAGTCAATGACCATTGATCTATGCAATTGGGGAACGATACTCGAACGAAGTCACTTTGCCTAACTGACCGATGCCGCTGGTCGCCTCTCTCGACCAGTAAGGGCTTCCTAGGAACCATTCTGACCCTGGTCCTTCCGGATCTTTCTGCAAACATAACTAGTGGTTGTGAAATGTCATTCCCATCGCATTCAAAATTTTTGCTCAGCGACCTGCCACGGAGGTGGGCTTGTCAACTCAGAGAAGACATTGCACCATTTTATTAATGAATGTACTTACATTTTGAGCTAAAAGATGTTATTTTGACACTTTTCACAGTGATCATGGCTTGAAGATCCACCTGCCACCAGATTAACTTTGGCCTCTCCTCGGGAACATAACTACAAAACAATTGTTTCGATTCATCATTGTCTGTGTTGTTGACACCATTCACTGCATTCTCTGGACCACGGTCATGGATTTGTGAACTCTGCGAGGCGGGTTTCCGTAGGGCATGGTTGACCAGACCTGGAAGAAATATGCATAAATAAGAAGAAATATGATTTCTTTGACCCATTATGGCATGGCCCAGCCTGTTTAGGAATAACTAATTCATTTAGCGAGTTTATGCGATTATTTCCTAGTTTCAGTGAGTGAGTTAAAATTTATAGTCACATCGGCAGTATTTCAGCGATATCGTGACTATAAAAGCTATATATTAATAAAGTCAACCTTAAATGATATACATACCTGTTAACAAAGGACAATTAAATAACAAGACTATCACATATTTACACATAAAACCAGCCTATTACCATAAAGCGATATTATAGATTATGAAAAGGTGTTTTAGATTGGGACTGTCATGAACCTTACTTTTGCTACCTCCGTGGATCCTAGCTTGATCTACATCGCCTATTCAGATGTTAGCGATTTTGTCAAACTCAGCCATGAATTAAAATGCACATATTCTACGATTAAAATACTCACAGATATAAAAATACTTTGAATGGTGTGGCTTACGTACCCTCTCACGGGGTACAATATTTTAGATTACTTCAACGGTAAGACACGAACAATCTGACCTATCGAATTTAAAATAACATTATCCTCGAAAACATATAACTCAAAACTTGTCAATCAACTCTGCTTCTTTTAGAAAATCAATAAGTAAATGAGAATTAACGTTATTAGAAATATTCTTCAGGCTGAGTGAGTTCACTTAAGTATGTGAGCTATGTCGTGACGAGACCAAGTTATATATTAATCGTTGACATTGTTATCCATTGTGATGGCAACGTCAAAACAATCAAGCAGGATACGCATAACTCTGCATATGGAACATTATAAATTAATTAAATATGACCCTTTTAAGTCACGATATGGCTGAAATATTGCCAAGGTTACTATAAATTCTACTCACTCGCTCACCTATGCATATGGTATTTGATGTAACATCTAATAATGTATAATAATCGGTGTATGTTAACACAGATTAGTTGACTGCCGCGTTAGCAGCAATATAATCAGCAATCGTGTTACTGGAGTCCGTGAGTTAAGATTTAACTGGTTTCTGGTTTCTTGAATGTGATCAGTGTTAGGTCTACTGGTGGACTCACCAACTGCCAAGAAGATATGTTTTCGAGTTCAGTATTAGCGGGATAAATGATATTGTTATTCCGAGAGGAAGAATAAGCGAATTCCCTTGTATTAATGATTAACAGGATTAAAAACACAGCTGTATTGCAAGGTTGGAATTATTAGAATACATCTGTGGGATGTATTGTAAAGATAATTTGATACGTCGCTGTTTTAGTGATGGCTCATCGGCCTCGACATAATGACTGTCAATGGGAGAGGCCCGAAAAGTTTGAGACCTAATGGTTGATAGAATATGAAGGATCTAGGTTACATACAGGCTGTACCATAGACGATGGGACCATAATCACGTTTAGAATGGATTAGAGCTCTATACAAATGAAGAAGGTAGACTGGTCCCTCCCTACTTCGAGTTTAAAGCATCTTTTTCTACTGGCATTCATTTTGGCCTATTTTACAGTTTTAAAGTGACGTCTAAAATCATTCACGGGTCCTTGTGAAGCTTTTCGACAAAAGAGGATGCAGTTAATTTGTGACTTCGAATATTAGAAATCCGGGTTGGATTGGTCTGTAGCAACCAATGCTTGTCGTAGGAGGCAACGAACAGGAACAGGTGATCAGGCTCGCTGACTTGTTGACTCTTATCATCGGATGTCAATTGCATAGATCGATGCTCATGCTGTTCACCAATAGATAGTCTGGTGCAAGCTCGATTATTTACATACCGCAGCCATAAAGTTGGAATATTGTTGAGTGCGGCGTCAAACTACAAACATCACTTAATGGTAGATTGACTGTCGTAGGACACCATTCGTTCGAGATCTTGTGTTCTAACTAAAATGTAGGCACGTAACGTCATGTTGCAGAAAGGTAATGCCCGCCACATGTTTCACGTGAAATAGATTTTTCGATGCAGCAGAACATTGCTGTACGGCCATGGCCGGCTTTATCTCTTTCGGATAAATCGGTCTATCGTTGCAATTTGTTGTCAAACCCAAAACTGAATTTGTTAAATGAGTTCTTACACCACCCTCCTTTTAGGACGGGTCGTCTTGTCTCCTCGTACCAAGGTAACAGTTTTGTTAATAAATTTGATAAAACATTGATCATGCTAAAAACAAAACATAACATTCACACCAAATAGACAGCCTCCGTGGTGTAGTGGTTAGAGCGTCTGCCCGGAGAGCGAAAGGTTGCGGGCTCGATCCCCGACCGCCTCATACCAAAAGACGTTAAAATATGGTACTTGTTGCTCCCTGCCTGGCGCTCGGCATTAATGGGTACAACAAGGACTGGTCGGATCGGAGTCAGTATAATGTGTCTGAGTGGGGTATTCATGCTTCACTGCAGCATGGTATCTCAGTGGGCTAGCACTATAAAACCAGCTTCAGTCTGGGCTAGTACAAGCAGCCGCACATACACACACGCATGCATGTCGTCATATAAGCGAAATATTCTCAAGCACGACGTTAAACCCAATTTCACCTCACCTCACACCAAATTACATGTACCACAACTTGAAACGCAATACTGCAATATTAACGGTATAGATTCGTCTATTTAAATTTCTTTGCTAATTTAAGCAACGTGCTAGCCTTCGAATCGTTACCTCCTACCCGCTAACCCTAATGCTACCATTCCCTGTAACAGTACTAGTGTTGGGAATTGGTTGAAATCTCACAATTGATGATTGGTTCAATACCAACCACCAATCATCGACAAAAAAATGGTTAGCGTCATTTTTTAGATTTTCCTTTTCAGGTTGTAGTTGCAGATAAGTACAAAGAAAAAACATCATTTTTAGAAACTGCACAAATTACATTTACAGATTTCTTATCCAGTGTAAAATGATTCAGTTCCAGTGTAACATTAACTTCCCAGATTCTTCAAGAAATATTCAGTCATGACTTTTCAGAAAGTGAAGTGAGTTTTCTTAGAAATAAACACGTTTTCAGACCCTGACAACGTCCTAGATATGTTCCATCATCAAGTATTTCAAACTCTATTACAGCTGTTCCAAAGCTGCTGGGTTTCCCTAACCCCTAACCCTAAGGATCGTAAGGGGTGCCTAACCCTAAGGATCGTAAAAAGGTGCCTAACCCTAAGGATAGTAAAGAGTGCCAAACCCTAACCCTAAGGATCGTAGAGGGAGCAGCGAGGGCTGCGCCCGGTAAAGTGCATCCTAGC
Organism: Haliotis rubra; assembly: GCF_003918875.1. Classification (NCBI taxonomy): domain Eukaryota; kingdom Metazoa; phylum Mollusca; class Gastropoda; order Lepetellida; family Haliotidae; genus Haliotis; species Haliotis rubra. Next base: position 118,046 of record NW_025765199.1, on the reverse strand, counting down.
CATCGTTTGTGTTCGATTATGAGAAAATGTGATCGATTGCTTGGTCGTTTAGCCACTGCGACCAATCTTCGAATATTTCAATTAATCGGACCACCACTAAACAGTACAGTGTCGGAATTAAGATATATAATGTTGCACGTAGCGGCTTTGCTCGTTTCCAGTTGCCGACGGCCTTCTTAGCCCAGCGGACACAACGGAAGGTCATGCACAGCGAAGTACAGATGCAAGAATCTGCGACGTGAAATCTCTCATTCAGCTAAATCCAGTATTAAGTTTTCGGACCAGCAGGGTTTCAAAACAGTCAATGAAGGAATCATGGCTCATGAATCATGGCTCAATCAATTGATACTACTAGAAACTCAGTAATTTTAACACTGATTTAAAACAATTCATCAGTTACATTTTGGGAGGAATGATGGGAAAACAATACATCAGTTACATTTTGGGAGGAATGATGGGAAAACAATACATCAGTTACATTTTGGGAGGAATGATGGGAAAACAATACATCAGTTACATTTTGGGAGGAATGATGGGAAAACAATACAATTACATCAGGAATTGGAAAAAACATTTTACATTTTGGGAGGAATGATGGGAAACAATACATCAGTTACATTTTGGGAGGAATGATGGGAAAACAATACATCAGTTACATTTTGGGAGGAACAATGATTTTACATTTTGGGAGGAATGGGAAAACAATACATCAGTTACATTTTGGGAGGAATGATGGGAAAACAATACATCAGTTACATTTTGGGAGGAATGATGGGAAAACAATACATCAGTTACATTTTGGGAGGAATGATGGGAAAACAATACATCAGTTACATTTTGGGAGGAATGATGGGAAAACAATACATCAGTTACATTTTGGGAGGAATGATGGGAAAACAATACATCAGTTACATTTTGGGAGCAATGATGGGAAAAAATACATGGTTTCGGTGAAACGCATGAACGCAGACAGAGGTCTGACAAACCAATACCTATTCGAAGCAAATTTCGGATTCGAACCAACAGTATCATTGCACTCTCAAAGGATTGCAACACTGTGAATTGTCCCACGTACAACACATTCTTACCTAGTACGAAGCGATCTGTCAGAACTTGTAATATTACAAGAGCTAAAAATGATAAAGTACGCATGCTTCGCGTGATTGAGACCAACTGATGGTTTGTATAATTCTTGGTATTTTGCCGTTTACAACATTAATCAATGACCTATGCATATTTAAACGAAACACCCGTATTTAATTACTCGGTGCTCGGATACATAAGTGTTAAGCATTACATTCAGAAGTCTCCGTACATATTGCAAACAAAACAAACACATATGTTTACAATACATTGTAGAACCTGAACGTTTTCTGTAAAATGGTTTGGGGATATGGGGTGAAGAATATTACGCTGGCATTATAAAAGGACATGATACATATTTCAAACGTGTTTATATCTACAGAATTTATCGGATTATTTAAGCAGGTGCTAAAATATATATTTGCTTGTTATTTAAGTAATTATAGTAATTAAAGGTCAAATCTTGAATCTAAAACATCGACCCGTGAGGTCCGGGTTAGAATGAGCCTTCAGTAACCCATGCTTGTCGTAAGAGGCGACTAACGGGATCGGTGGTCAGGCTCGCTGGCTTGGTTGACACATGTCATCGGTTCCCAATTGCGTAGATCGATGGTCATGCTTTTGATCACTGGATTGTCTGGTCCAGACTCGATTATTTACAGACCGCCGCCTTATAGCTGGAATATTGCTGAGTGCGGAGTAAAACCAAACTCACTCACTCACTCAACCTAAAACATCAGTAGTAATAATTATTGTTTTGTTAATTTAGATGGGATGAAAATGACCTTTTTTAAAGGAATATGTTTCTTCTCGAACTACCTTGTATTACGAAATTTTGTTTGTGGATGACAATTTCTTTTTATTCAAGTGTCTGAAGCATACCCGTAAGTTTAAGCCTAAATATATTTTCCTAAAGAACAACCTTGCATAACGTAAGTTGTTTTTATGGGGGACAATGTCTATATCTTCCTCAGATGCCATGAATGTATACAACCATCATGATTTTAAGTTTCCGACTACATGTCATACCATCTACTTTCATTTTAGATATCATCTTTTCTTGTCATGATACTGTTTCATAAATCTATGTATATTGGAGCGGTCTTCATATAAGTTCTTTCGAGCTTGTTGACCAATCCAGTTCATAAAAATTCTGTCTTTGCTTTTCATGAAATAAATATGTTTAGACCATCTTCCTCAGTCTGAAGTATAGCTGTACATTTAAGCGCTTTATAGGGACTTTTTTAACGATAAAATCCCAGGTCATCCATGAACCAAGAATATAAAACCTGTTGAACATGTGATTGGACGTTTATTATCAATACTGACTGACTGACTGAGTTTTGCTTTACGCCGCTTTTAGCAATATTCCAGCAACATCACAGCGGGGGACACCAGAAATGGGCTTCACACGTTGTACCCATGTGGGGATTCGAACCCGGGTTTTTCGGTGTGACGAGCCAACGCTTTAACCACTAGATTACCCCACCGCCCAATCAATACTACATTTCTATGAATGTCCATCATCGAGTATGCAGTGTCTCAACTCAAAACAACCAAATCAATGAAATATGTCTCACGAGTGAGCATATTTCTTTGTTAATTTAGAGACACTATGCTTAATTTTCCAATCTGAACGCTGTGTTTTTATGCATACACTAAAATAATAAATATATCGCTTGCTCGACCAAAATGCTCATTAGGGCGCAATGGCTCTCACACTTGCGTTTGATGGAATGCAGATGGGGTGTCACTGCCACAAGCAAACGATTAAAATGTAATCCTTAGTAATGATGATTATGATTTATTTTGGTAAATATCATATGTAAAAATATTTTTTAAACAATAAAAAAGCACGAAGTGCCAGAAAAGATATAACGGAAAAGCCTCTACACAAGCGGTCCTGACTATCTGCAGAAGCAGATTACATGTGGTGTTAATAGCAGAACAGGAGTGAAAATTATTTGAGTAGATCCCTAAAAAATCAGTGATGGTAATATGTGTTCTCTGACAGGATATGCACGTCCTGCTTACTGGAAGCGCACCGCATTATATCACTGTTAATATCGTCCGTGGCCACATGCTTAAACATGTTAAAACTGATAAATTCCCAATACAGAAAACAGTCTGAAAAAAGAAGTACAAACTTTGAATTCAGAGGATATGTTTAGAGATAGTGAAAACATGCTGAACAAACAAATAATTCATAGCCACGTGGTATTGAAACTAAAACTGTGGGTTAATTGAGGTGATGGCTTAAGCTTTATGTAAATGTTTTGTACCGTTTGCTCCATAAATACAAATGAAAAGAATACCAGAGGGCCTGTAAGCAATTAAATGAAGACACAAAGTTATTGATACCTAATTACTATGCAATTACAAAAGTGGGAATATTTAATAAAAAAGATGTTATAAGTATTGGTGTATCACTAATGAGACAAATAATTTACCAGTCCGACTGTGAATCTGACTTGGATTTGCATTAGTTGTCGAATATCAGACAACTATCGATTTGGCTCGATCCTGAACTACTCAGCGATAACATAAGACAACATCTGTTTGACATGTGTTTACCGGTCATCATCGTACAATTGCGCAGCTTCCGCTACCAGACTTCCGGGATTAACATACGGATAAAGCCAACTTAACGGCGTGAAAATACCATTGCACATTAGAGACCAATATCCTGCACCACCCCCTCTAGGTTTTTAATTATTTCCTCTGTGAGGAACAAAAGAAAAAAACACTCAAACTTGTGCTCTTAAGACTCATAAGTTCTCTGTCAAGCCTCCTCCAATAATTTAATGTCCATGACATCAAAAGGAAATGTGCATCCTGCACTTGAGAAATTAAAGTTCAATCTGTAGCATTTGGGCTGTTCAATGGCACAATATCTTGAACATTACAATGAATGAACACATTCACACTTTTTAAAGTTCGATACACGTTTCCGTTAAAAGTCATTGAATCGAGCTGGTCTTCTCCGATCTATAGGAGGGTTGCGACGGGGTTCGACTGCAGTCGTTGGTGTCGCAGCTGGTTTCGTTTTTACCGTTAAACTGTTGGGGATTATTTTTCTTATCTGCCGTCGTTATTGTTAGAATTTTCGTAACATATATTCTACAAAAAAACACTAATGGCGTAACGGGCAGATTTAAATTTATGTCCCCTGTTCCTTCACTCCGTTGAACCGGAAGCTGACAGGGGTAATGGAGGCGAAGAACGATTTGACATGTCACGAGTGGCGCTTAAAATGTTAAATTAAATATATGGTACGTGAGTAATTATTAAATATGAGGGTGGAACTCTGAGAGCACAACTCTGTGAGGAATTACCTAGTCTACCTTTGATGATGGCGATATTTTATTTTGATACTAAACATATGTTTCGAACCGAAGCGAGGTAAGCACGTTTCCAACCTTTGCTCGCTTCGCTCGCATATAGAAAGACTGGCCATTTTTCTCTTTGTTGCGCAACCCTATTTGCGTTACAATTTGCCTGTGAACTGTTGGAGGTGGAGCTATGTTGCTCTCTGCCTGCTTTGGCTGGTTGCCAGATAACATGCTCTCTGACCTTCCTCATTGGGAAATATCTTGGTCCAGAATGTGCAGAATGAATGGATCAAGAGGCAGTTTACTTCCTGTAGTTATGTCTCTTGACCTGATTTGATCTACATGTCTTTTCCAAACTTGACATCCTACAGAAACCTGATAGTTTCTGTCCCATAGTCGTTCGAATATATTGCCAATTAGCCGTCTAGCACCGTAAACACCATAGTTACGGACAAATACAGCTTGTCCTACTTCAAAGTATCTGGGTGCATTGTCGTGAGGGTCTTCCTTCACTGACATATCATTCTCTAGTGCTGGCCTGAGTGCGGAGAGTCGAGTTCTCAGGGTACGTTTCATGAGTAACTCTGCAGGTGTTGTTCCTGTTGAGGAGTGATGCGATAAGAGAATAAAAACCTCAGTAATTTATCGTCAACGTCAACGTCACCATCCTGTTTCATCATTTTCTTCATGGATTGTTTGAAAGATGCTACTGCTCTTTCTGCCTGTCCTTTAGTAGCCGGATGGACAGGTGCTGTTGTGGTGTGTCGTATTTTGTTGCGACGCAAGAATGTTTGGAACTCCTGACATGTGAATTGGCTTCCGTTGTCAGAAGCAATATGGAGCGGCAGTCAAAATGTAGCAAACAATACGACCGAATGTGAATCTGATAGTCCGGGAAGAGACATAAAATTCTCCCGTAATGGTAGCTGGTTACATAGCCATTACTAAACGAGTGTCTGTCAGATACCATTTATCTTACAACGAGTTGTTTCAAAACTCATCTATCGAGCGAAAGCGATTTAAATACGTTTTGAAACAACGAGTTGTGAGTCAAATGTCATCTGACAGACATGAGTACAGTAATCTGTTTCTGACACATTTTGTGGTCGAACAGATTTAATGTTCTTATTTTCTCGTCGTAGTTGCGCATTAATACAACCTGTATGAATATGTGACGTCACTTGGCTTCCTAATCACTACTCATCCCCAAGGTGACCCTCACAAAAATGGTTTCTGCCACATCTTCGCGTCATTAAGGCAATAATGATAATGCAAACTAGATAACATCACAGAAAACTAATTAAACACTCTAAAACGATGATAATACCATGTAAATGTGGATGATTTTAATTCTTGCAAAGCATAAAATATTTGAGCGTGTGACGTCGTCGTTATCGTTTGGTGGTTGTCGTCATCGTAAGATTGTTTGGGTATCTCTGCACATTGGGAATCTGTACTTATGTACCAGTTAACGTTCAATGTTCTCCCATCTTGTGGAGCAAAACTATTTAGTGTGTGGAATAACGTGTAACCCGTGTGCTTGAATGTGACATTGCTGAGTTTACGTTCACTATCAGTGGGGGACTACTCTTCTTCGCCACAGCCTTCCCGTTTTCCCGAGCCAGAAACTGTCACTTGGAACGTTACTGATGTTACGGTGTTACGGGTATATAATGTGAGTTGATTACATCCTGCATGTTAAGAGGGCATGAACCTTTTTGCATTATTCTGCGTCGGAGGAATATCTTAAGCAATGACTTATGCTGTAGATCAACCGTTCACTGTACATGTTCGATTGAATCGAAAAGACGTGTGTCGCCACTTGCACTCATGAACCCTTGCAAACGTTATATGTTATACATTGTTTCAACGACTTTGATTGTCATGAATTAATTTGATAACATTGGAATCACATAGTAGCTCGGAGCAGGAAGTGGATTTTTATCGAAAGAAGCTTGATGTTTATCAGTGAAAAATGTCATCTTCGTCAATTCATCAAAGAAACTCACAATGGACAGGCACTAAAGCTATCGTGTCAGATATTGTAAGAAGACATGACACTTGTCGCATCTCTCCAGTAGAATTACCAATGTTGTACATTTTGAATATTCGAAGGGTATTCCGGCCTTTATCTCTAACGGCGATTTTCACATAATTGTTTATACGGGTATCACTGATTGTTCACAAATAGACATTAGTACATGAATTTTTGCATAAGTTTAGAAGAATGAAATATTTATACAACCAAGTGGATAATTTTAGATAACGGAGACGTTGAGCGCCAAGGTGAAGACGTAGCACGGGCCCGACGTCGAATCTCCTGGCTGTCAGTCCAATCTCTCTCAACCTGTTCCGTACAGTTTGACCGGATATCCTCCGAAGTCCAGGCACCCTGGCTGTTGTGCTCTCACCCGTGGCAGTACGATCACGCAAATGTAGTACCCGGATGTACTGATTTGGGCTACAGTGGTAACTTTAGGTCTGCCTGTACGGGGACGGTCATTTGTTATGCCTGTTTGGTTGTAACGAGCTGTAAGCCGTGATATCGTGCTCAGACTAACATTCAGACGCCTGGCAACTGAAAATTGGTAATCTCCAGCGTGCATTCTTTCAATGGCGATGTTCAGTGTCGCAGCGTCAAGACGTGGCGTAGTGATTTGACATTGAAACTCCTTCAAAACGAATGCCGATTTCCGAAAGTAATCTGGATTTTTATAGCCAGACAGTGCAGGTACTTTGCTACACAATTTCTACTGGAAGGTGATTTTTGTTGCGTTGTGATGATGCCTTTTTAATCCTTGTAAGAAATCTCATCAAAATCAGCATTTTCCGGTAAAGTCGATTTTTTACTTGTGCAATTGTGTAAAAGCATGTTATCAACACTTTTGTTACATATTTTGACGATTGTTTGAACACAATAGGTAATTGATGGATTTGTTAAAAATACAAAATGCCTATGCGTTTCTTTTTTGGGATAGTATATACATAATAATATAATTTTGAAATACAACATTCAATATCAACATTAAATAAATGTACATTAATATAAATTTGAATGTTTCCATGCGCAGGGCACGGCGTGACCAGCCGATTGATAGAATCGGGCCAAGTCTACCACCCGTATAGGTGAAGTAAGGGCCAAAGTGGTGTGTTGGGCAAAAAGAACACGGTTCCAGGATCCTATTGCCCTCAACCACCAGAATCCCGTCCTCCACCGACACAGGGGCGCATCCCACGGCAAACAGGTTGCCCAATTCGGTCGAAAGACCAGCAATGGGGTGCTGTGGTCCACTATGCCCCCGGGTCCACACGGGGGTTGCAGAGCGCTTAGCGTTACCCAGCTCCCACCATAAGTAGGTAGCTCTTCACGGTGCCGAGTGAGTGAGTGAGTGTTTTGTTTACTCCAGAGTTGAATCCGAAGATCATACAAAGGCAAATACATTATTTACACTACATCACATGCATTAAACAAAATGAAACAACATTTGTAGCAAAACCAAGGTATTTAATATGATGTACTGCTCTTTAATACATAGTGCCAACAGGCTGAAACTCAATGAGAATATAACGGAATTGTTCGGGGTTTTGTTTCAGACCCAAAACCTGCAAATCTGAGTGTCCTAGACAAGAGTTCCATCTTGGATCCAGCAACATTGAGGCTGCTGGCTGTCTGAGAAATCGTACAGTTTGACAAGTGTCTTACGATGAAGAATCCCGTAAACGTTGTTTAGAGGTCTTGCTACCACCAGATCAGTAACATCGGTGCCATTAGACAGTACATCACGGAGGAATGCTGTAAGACTCTGGTTCACTCGTTGGTCACATCCAGACAGGATTATGCCAATTCCCTTCTCTGTGGAGTCCTCCAACCGCTGCAGAGTCGACTACAAAGAGTCCAAAACAGCGCCTCCCGATTGATAACTCGCACTAGACACCGACTCTGGGATCCTTGCACTGGTTGCCGGTGCATCTCAGATGCCAATATAAGATCCTAATGTACACATCTAAGGCAATACAGCAAACAGCACCGTCATATTTGCAGGAACCTTCTAACCCGGACCTTCGTACGCAATAACTACCAATGATAAGGCATCTGGAGGCACGAGTATACTAGTTAAACTAGTCATAACCCTATTGCACTAAAAACTAACTTAAAAGCTGTTGCAGTAAGGTAAACTCCGCATATTGTAGAAACGCTGTGTTCTTTATATATACCCCGTCACCTGCCTGAAAAATAAGGGATCTGGATACTCTCATTGACCAGCTTCTCAAACCATTTTTGGTTATTGGAGATTGATATCGCCACAATCCCTTGTGGGGTTCAGCTGACCACAATCATAAAGGAAAAGTCCTCGAAGACCTGTTTTAATAAATGATGGAAGTACATGCATCCAGCTACATGTACATACTCTGCTTTGGACTTGACTATTTCTGACCCATGACTTGAAGGAATTTTCGTGGTCAGTTCATGACGATTTGTGCGGCAGTGATCACTTTCCTGCTACACCTAAAGCGATTTGGAACTAGCTCTTTTTTCTAAAGCTGGTCTTTAGTACATTATGCAATAATAAACTGACACCTAATCATTTCTTAAATGAACCTGACCAAATCAATTTGTTTACTAGTACATTAATGAACATTGCCACTCAAACCGTCTCTAAGTCCTCGACAACTCCCTGTCTCAGTAAACCATGGTACAATGCAGATTACAAAAATGCTAGAAGAATCAGGAACACCCAGGCATGTTGGAATTTCTGGTAACACAATGGCCGATTTAGCTGCTAAGGCAGAACTCAACAAATGTGTGACACACCACTTCCTATCCCATTTTCAGATAATAAACCTACCATTTGATCTTACATACATGATCTGATGCAGAAGAAGTGGGACACCCAAGTAGGTATCAATAACTTACATCAATTAAAGCGTATTATCGTTTACACCTACATAGGTTGTCAGTCCAGATTTGAAGAGGTCATTATGCGACGGTGTCAATTAACGTTCTCGCAATTACAGATACTGCGATAAAATTAAATGTTTTCAGTAAACATTCGCCAAAACACATTCTGTGGTCGAGTAGCAAGGCATATGTCCGTGATAAAGTGAATTTCGTGCTGGCATGAATCAAAATCCAAAGCAGCATACATGGTATTGGATGAAAATACCCGTGCACAATTGTTGCACAACTGTGCAACCATGCAGTATAAAAAAGAACATCATAGAAATGTCGAGACTTTCACAAGCCGAACGTGACAGAGCCTTTGGTATGGCAGAAATGAGGACCTCACAACGTCATATTGCAAGAGTCTTCAATTGTAGCCAGCTAACCATCAGCAACTTGTTGAGCCGTTACCAACAGACAGGCCAGACACAAAACCGTCCAAGAACGGGTAGACCAAGGGTTACCGCGCCAGCAGACAAACCGTACTACGACGACTCCGTATGGCTGGTATCACAGCTAACCGTCCCTTTCGTGGAATGGCCTTGACCCGTCAACACTGCCAACGCAGGTTACAGTGGACACGAACTGCACGTCGGTGGGAGAGAGTTCTGTTTACAGACGAGAGTCGCTTAAACATATTCCGAATTATGGGCGAGTTCGTGTTTATAGACGTAGGGATGAGCAACCGGCGCCAAACAGTGTCCAAGAGGTGCAGCCTTTTGCTGGAGGTGGTGTCATGGTAGAGAACACGACTTGTCATCCTTCATGGAAATTTGAATGCTCAAAGGTACAGAGACGAAGTCTTGAGACCAGTTGCGTTACCATTTGTGCGTCAACAGCTTAGGGGTTTGATCTTGCAACAGGACAATGTACGTCCGCATACTGCCAGGCTCGTAAAAGACTACCTCAACAACGTGAACATCAACGTATTGCCCTGGCCAGCACGATCTCCGGATATGAATCCGATAGAGCATCTCTGGGATCATCTTTATAGACAGTTGATACAACGGCAACCTCCACCAGCAAATCGACAGCAGCTCGAAGAAGTTCTCATGGACCTGTGGCACAGAATTCCTGCTGACGTCATCCGGTGACTAACGTCATCCATGAGGAGACGTGTTTTGGCATGTATCAAGGGGAAGTCACATACGCTACTGAAGGCTTGAACAGTGCCATAATGTGACTTGAAACACATCTTGTGAATGATCAGTGATTGGGTAACATTTCATTTTGACCCCACGTCTCTTGTGCGTGATTCCGTGAGCAGATTACTATCGGTTGGACATTGTTGATTCTGTTTAATGCTTGGTAAATGGTTACATTTTGTATACTCCCCATCAAAACTTTAGCCACACTAGTGTAAATGTATCCACTTACTTCAGTTAACTGTTCTGAACTAGATTTGGTAAAATAATCCATACAGTTTAAAGATACTGTTTATACATGAGCTTATGTATTGTTAAACAAATTCGTGACGTTGAAAAGTTAATTGTCATGTGTTCAATAAATGATGAAACTCGGTGAAAATTGGCGATTGTTAATCAAACTTTTACACCAAAACTCAGCTGTTCATATGCACGATATTTGCACATGCTCTTCAGGAATCTGATGCATGATCCTCGTGCAATTAATCTGCATACGGTTTGCAGATGTTTCCCCCAACTAAGTGGAGAAAATCATCTTCGTTGTAACCATATGTACATACATAACATATAGTGATAGATTTAAGCGAGTCTTTGATGGGTAGTATATAATAAACAATATTTCTATCATATATGTATTGGTATCTTTTTTATGAGCCACAACATCAGGTTATATGTTTCTTTTGCCCATGAGTTTACTTAATATTTATTACAATGTGACTCTTTTCTTTTCTCTGTACTTGAATAGCACTATGAATGTACCATGTAACAGTATTATTGTATTAACCTTTGATAGTGAGTGAGTGAGTTAAAATTTATCGTCACATCGGCAATATTTCAGCCATATCGTGACGAGAACAATTAATTTTATACATAGTAATTAATTGTAAAAACCTGTCAACGAAGGACAGTAAAATAACTAAATTATCACAGGTTAGAAGTTAAAGCTAGCAATTAAATCTAAAACAGTTTAACTATAGATGACAATACAAGGTAAAAGCAGGCTATATATTGCCAACAACTGAAGGTAGATCACCATACTAGGGACCATGGGGACTTACAATACATTTGTTTCCTGCATGGACCCTTGGTGGATTTACACCATCCCCTCAGCTATTAGCAATTTTAGATGATCTAGCCACAAATTAAACGAACATATATTCTACGATTAAAAAAAGGGAAGAGCTTAAATTTACTTTGCATGTTTTGGGACTTACGTACCCTCTCAGGAGGACAATCATTTTACAGTACTTTAACCCCCCTTGAGGACACAGCCACTAACAATCTGAATTATTAATTCAAACTTTCAATAATAAAATATGTATCTATTTACAAATCAGTTAACAAATCTATTTCTTTTAAAAATGTAATAATTAAATGAGAACTTATGTTACTAAAAAGATCCTTCATAGTTACCATTACCGTGATTTGAAATAGATATCCCTTCTGATGGAATATGCAACACAGTCAAGGAGGACATGCTTGACTGTGATTCTTTAATCACAAGGGATACAAAACGGAGGATCTTCGCCTTTCAATAAATATTCATGAGTATATCTTGTGTGTCCAATACGACATTGTCGCATGATGACCTCTTCAAATCTGGACTGACAACCAAAGTAGGTGTAACCAATAAAGGGTTGTATTTCATGTAATTTATTTATACCTACTTGGGTGTCACACTTCTTTTGCATCAGATCACGGATATAAGATCTAATAGCAGCTTTGTAATCAGAGTATGGGATCAGAAGTGGTGTCACAGATTTGTTGAGTGCTGCCTTGGCAGCAACATCGGCCATTGTGTTCCCAGAAATGCCAACGTGGCTGGGTAACCAACAGAAGACGATGTCGCATTGGCCAGTAGCAAGTTCATTATACAATTCAATAATTTCTATTAAAAGTGGATGTTTATAAGAAAGATTTTGAATGGCCTGAAAGAGCATCGGAAAAAAAATATGTATTGTTTATGTTTAGTGTGTCTTTGAATATCATTAAGACCCCACGTCGACCTTGAACTAGTGCAGCAGTCCTAGCAGTCGGCAGTATTCGATCACTTATATGGTCAAGGTCATGAAATAGAACTCTATATTGGTTACACCTACTTGGTTTGTCAGTCCAGATTTGAGGAGGTCATATTACGACGATGTCGTATTGGGCATACTAGATATACCCATGAATACCTGTTAAAAGGTGAGGATCCTCCGTTTTGTATCCCTTCTGATGAAAGAATCACAGCCAACTGTACTGATTTTTCCATCACAATGGATAACTATTCAATGACGAAAAACGATGAATGATTTTTTTAGTAATGTACTTGTTCATTTGATTATTGTTTTATTAAGGAAAATGATTTAATTGATAAATTTTGATTGATATGTTTTGTAGATAGATGTATTTTAATGATTGGTAGTTTAGATTAGTAATTTAGATTGTTAGTGGCTGTATCCTCAAAGGGAGTTAACGTATCGTACAATTATCTCCTGAGAGGGTACCTAAGTCCCAAAACATTTAAAGTAAATTCTTATCACCTTTTTAATCGTGCTTTTAATGCTTGGCTTGATTTGTCTAAACTGCTGACAGCTGAAGGGATGGTGTAAATCCAGCTAGGTTAAATGTAGGTAGCAAAAGTAATGTAAGTCCCCAGGGTCCCTAGTATGGTCATCTACCTTAAGGTGTTGGCAGTCTATAGCCCGTTTTGTATTGTACTGCTATACTTAGAATAGTGTTTCATGGTTATATGCTTGTTTTAAGTATAAATCTGTGATATACTAGTTATGTTACTGCCCTTCGACAGTAACATAACTGGTAAGTATATAAGTTCGTTTTCATTTCATAGTCACGATATGGGTGAAATATTGCCGATATGACTTTGAATAACTCACTCACTCACTCTTTATTAGACTGACTGAGTTTGGTTATACGCCGCTTCTAGCAATATTCCAGCAACATCACGGCGAGGGACACCAGAAATGGGCTTCACACATTGTACCCATGTGGGGATTCGAACGCGGGTCTTCGGTGTGTCTTTATTAGACGATGGAATTAAGTTATTACCAAAGTATTGTTGTAGAAGACCTAATTATTTTAAATTCCATAGTCTAGTTAGGAAAGAAATTACACAACTATTGATAAGCTAATCAAATATATTAAAAATATTTCAAAACATCAATGATATTGCCTCGTATCAATATAACAGTATTCATGTATACATGTACCATGTACCACTGGTTTTGGTGAATAAATTAAATGAACTGAACTGAACAGCAGAGTGAACATGAACGATGTGACTTTAATATGATCTGTCATGACAGTGTGATATCGTGATAAATGACACAGATGTGTTCCATCTATATGGGACATTTTTGAAAATTAATAAATATTTGCGCTTTGTTATTTCTTTTGATTCACCCACATTGTGAGGTTAGGGCAGTAGATTTGGTTACCGTGTTCTTTCACAGGTGCTCTGGGTAACGCTTTAGATTTCGTTTTTGGAAAATATTATTTAATTGAAATAATATTATCCTAAAAAATGTTCCAAAAGTGGCAAAGTAAATACAAGTAATTAAAATCATAACGAAACAATCTATTAAATAAAAAAACATTTAGAAAACTAAAACGACTCTAAAAATATTCACATGATAAAAGCTAAATTACAAACAGGCCAGACAAATAGAAATTCCAAACAGACACATTCACACACTACAACAAAACAGAAACGCCCGAGCATGTCCTACAACAATGCATACACTACCAACAACACAGAATGGTGCCCCAGAGTTCACTGGACACAAACACACACCTAACACTACAAACACGTCTAAGCTCACTAAATACCTCCCAATCCGTCAAAGCCTTAGGTATAATTCTTATCAAAACTGGCCTTAAAGTTCGCAAATAATCCCATATAACCAGAGAGTCGTAACTTACAAAATACAAAAACAAAACATAAAAATAAACAAAACAAAATTTTAGCTAGTACTAAGGTAAAAATATAAAAGAAAACATAAAAATAAACGAAGCAAGTACCTAAACCACCCCGTTGTTCATCCCTGACAACTTCTTACAAATTTCCGAATTCAAAATCCATAGTTTACAATTACTCTTTTCGTCAAATTCAACTTAAACTTGGTCCCCTTGTTACACGCGTGTGTGTCTTGTTGCGCACCCGTGTCACACCCGTGGCACATGCGTGTTGCATGCGTTCTGAACGCGATCAATACCAACAGCTCTTTAATATATTAATATACATACTAAATATAAACGATACATAATCTTTTCCGGTTCTCTTTCTTGCATTCAGGCTATTAAAAATCTTTCTTGAAAACATCAACTTTTCATAGAAATTGTTGAATTACATAAGGACCTTGCCACTGGCCAGTACGACATCGTCTTTTGTTGGTTAACCAGCCACGTTGGAATTTCTGGTAACACAATGGCCAATTTTGCTACTAAGACAGCACTCAACAATCTGTGACACAACTTCATATCCCATACTCTGATTAAAAAGCTAGCATTAGAACCTACATCCGTGATCTCATGCAGAAGAAGTGGGACACCCAAGTAGGTATAAATAAATTACATGAAATATAACCCTATATTGGTTACACCTACTTGGGTTGTCAGTCCAGATTTGAAGAGGTCATTATGCGACGATGTCGCATTGGCCATGCAAGATATACCCATGAATACTTATTAAAAGGTGAGGATCCTCCGTATCCCTTGTGATGAAAGAATCACATTCAAGCATGTCCTGCTTGGCTGTATTGATTTTGCCATCACAAGGGATAATTGTTTCAATGTGAAAACTGTTACGGATCTTTTTACTTCTGTTAATTTTCATTTAATTATGGTTTTTTAAAAGAAATGGAATTATTGCGAAAGCGAAAGCAAATGTCACATGTGCACCATGTGTTTTCTGTGAAAATCACGTTGTTGTGGCAACATTCACAACAATACTTGCATTTGATGAATTGACTAAAACTGTTCAGGCAAACTAGAACTCTAAGTTTTAGTCATTTGACCAAATGACTGAAACTTTTAGTCTGATCGTTTTAGTCATTTGACCAAATGACTGGTTGACAGATTGACTGTAATATATTATATGTTTTGCTGCATCATGTTCGTTTATTTTCATTTGGCATTTTCTGTACTTTCACATTTCCCTGACATTATTCATTCTATTCAAATTGTTTCAAGTTGTCAAATTATCAACGTTTAGATTATACTCTGCAAATAATTAATGCAAAATTGATTTTGAGATCAAAACAGTATGTATAAATGTTAAAACAATTTAGCAATAGATCATAATAAATTGTTCAAAGTTGGCACGGGTTGTGGTCTCCGGCCGAGAATTATCATGTCACACATGAAACACTCAAATGCCAAGGTGAAGGTCATTTGTTCTCAGTATCTTGTATGGCGCCATGACAGTCTAGAACTGTCTGTCCTCGACGCCCCTTGGAACCAACGAGATTATTATTGCTGGAATGGGAATGCTCGCCCATTCTTTCTAAAATGCTTGTGCCAACTGTTGGAGGTTCTATGGATGTTCCTGATGTGACCATGGACGTTGATCAAGAGCATCCCATCAATGTTCGATGGAGCTTATATCTTGAGACCTTAAGGGCTATGTAAGTACTTGAATGTTGTGGTTTCTTCAAAAGTGGTTGTTAGAATTGCTGTGTTGTATTGAATCATTATGTCTGTTTGTTTTATGTGGCCGAAGAATTATCATAACGTGGCGACGTTAAATTGACAGGGATTTGTTAAAAGTCTGCTTTACCGGTATGGGAGATGGTCGACCACATCCTTACATCATCGCCACCAAACTTCTCCGCCTCCTATATGAAGTTATGAGCATTACCTTCCCCACGACGCCTTCCTACTAATCCAAACGTAAACCTAACTGGTATTTGGTATAAATTTTGTATATCATCAAAACTCCGCCAAATATTTTACAATCTGTGCACTTTTGCACAGAACTAACTAAATTTAACACATTAAAAAAAACCTTGAACACATTTACATGAAGAGCTGCTTTATGTCAAGTTCAGTGCTCGAAAAAAATATTATCTGAAAATCAATTCAATTAAACCAAAGATTGCACAAAACAACAGTGGTATATTTGACACTATGTACATAAATATAAGTAACATGCACGAAGATGAAAATATCATGTACATAGATGAAAAAGTCTTCAACGTAAAGCATCATCCTTGCAGATGATAATTTATCTTTAGGGCCACGAATTAGTTTTACGATTATACTTAAAATATGTGAAACTAACATCTAAATGCAACAGGATGAAAGGTTTCTGTGTCAGTATAGACTATAGACTTATCACCTTTACCTTTACTTGACCAAATGGGACATATTGGCACCAAGCATACTGAAGAAATTGAAGTGTTCTATGAGATTTCCTCTACCAAATGTCCACAAAAACAGAAAATAATCTATCTGAAGGTATCCAACAGTAGGATGTCAATCCTGGCATTTTTATCAGTGGTATGTTTCGTATGACCATCGGAAACAGAAATATTAATACTTTAAATTAACAGACGTTCTGTTCAAAGACACTCCAGCCAGGCGCATCCACTGTGATGTCACTGCTGCTGCTCACGTTGTAAGAGATCTCGCAGATTCCACCGAGTTTACTGTAGTTGAAAAATGGACAGGAGCCATATTCCAAGCAGGATCTCGCACATTGGAGGACAGATGTGGTTTGTACCTCGTGAGGGTTCGGCAGGACTACCTTTTTGCCAGGTTGCTTTACAAACTGGGCATCTGAAAATAGGTATCATTTCATTCATATGTTCGTTTCAGAATGGCGAATGCTAACAGCAGAGAAGTACACGCTTAACCCTTCCGTACCCGTATTTTCATTACTTAATTTCACAGTTAGTTTACAATTCTACACCAAACCCCATCTGGGGACTCTCAGTGATAAACTGAACATTAACCAAACACATGTGACGAGAATGACTACGACATGCAAATGAACAGACTCAATGCAAAGCGTTACCCCTGACTGTCTCTTCCTGTTCTCGTGATTCATACACCTCGACCTCGCACAAAAAGATGGGACTGTCTTGGGTAAAGCGCACAAATCGTCCTCTTACTGGCGTGGAGCAGTACACTGTCTCCGCCACAGCTTCGGTGAATCTCCCGTTGTACTCAGCGCAAAGGTTAGGACACTGCGGATCTTGGAATACGTCCAAACGGAATTTGTTGGGTATGCCATCTGAACAAAAAGAAATTTCGTGAAATTATGACACCGGTCAATATTAGAATCAATAGTTGTTAAATTTTAGCACATGAACACGTTAATACCTTCAGTCATACCTTGAAGAAGTATGGGTGACTTAATAACAGGATGGAAACAGGTGGCAGAAGGTTATAGTAGCCACCAAAAGAAACTGCTCATAGGAAATCAACATATAATTTGGAACTATATGTGTACATAAATCCAGACATAAACACATTAATTAGTGAACGGAATTGAACATACATGCACCCGCTGTTTTTCAGCATGGACACGTAGACATGCACATCTCCGTACACTTCGGAATAATTAACGGTTAATGTAATACAACGCCACGACTGATGACTACAGGACGTCTTGTGGCTCCCCTATTTCCATTGCCACCATAACACCATTTCAGCACCATTGCCACGTTATCAGAATAATGGCACCCGTGAAGAGCCACCTCCTCGTGGTGGGTAACGCTAAGAGCTCTTCAACCCCCGTGTTGATCCGGGGGCATATTGGTCCACAACACCCCATTGCTGGTCTTTTAGGCCGAATTGGGCAACCCGTTCGCCGTGGGTTGCGCCCCTGTGTCGGTAGAGGACGGGAGTCTGGTGGTTGAGATCACTGGTTCCAGGGCCCGATTTAAGTAATCGACAGGGCACGCCAAGCCCCGTGTATGTATATTTTGATACACAAGTTTCAGACACTTAGTAAAACTTTAATGTTTTGTGAGATGACTTGGCTTATGATTATGTATTTGAATTTGAAAATATTTCACTTTTGGAATTTGCCTAGAGTCCTATACCCAGAAGGCGGTGGCTCTTGGGCCAATCTTGTGGTGTAATTACTTATAATTATTCTGCTGGAGTATATCATCCATGAATGTATCGTTGGTGCTGCAAGTCGTAAATCCACTTGTTATTAGCATTGTCTATATGATACTCCGTGGTGGGTGGGGAGCTTGGATGACGAACCAATATACCGCGAATCATGGAATACCAAACCCCTAACAAAAACAACAAAAGCAAACGTCAAATGGAAAATGATTATCAACAACCCTCTATACACACTGATTACTGGCCACGTCTTTTGGTTATCGAGACTCATGACAAGACTCTTTTAAAATTAAATCCATTTGCAATTTCTAAAGGTGTCCCTGGCATAGCAGGCGAAGTAAAAAACATCAAACACTTGCGCTCAGGATCGCTGTTAATTGAATGTAAAAGAAAACAAGCTACCAACCTGTTATCAACTGATATGTTTATTGGAGTCCCTGTGTTAGTTTCTGCTTACAGAACGCTGAATACCAGAAAAGTTATTGTTCGAGACCGAGATCATCTTCTCGCAGACATGACAGAGCTCGATATAGTATCAGAGATGAAAGATCAAGGAGTTTCTTACGTCAAACGGTTTACAACCCGGAAAAACAATGCTCAATTTTCTGCTTCAAATCCTCCAAAGTCAATCAAGGCAGGTTACTGCAATCTGAACGTTGACTTGTATATTCCAAATCTGCGCTTCTTTAAGTGTCAAAAGGCACCCGTGAAGAGCCACCTCCTCGTGGTGGGTGCTGGGTAACGCCAAGAGCTCTTCGACCCCCCGTTGTGGACCCGGGGGATATTTGGTCCACCAACCTGTTTGCCGTGGGTTGCGCCCCTGTGTCGGTGGAGGACGGGATTCTGGTGGTTGAGGGCACTGGTTCCAGGAACAGTGTTCCTCTGCCCAACACACCACTTCGGCCCTTACTTCACCTAGACGGGTGGTTGAACTTGCCCGGTTCAATCAATCGGCTGGTCACGCCAAGCCCTGTGCATTGATTATATGTAATTGCACAAAATTTGATTTGGAATTGTTGCAATTTCGGTCTTGGCACCCTTTGTTCATTTACACTAAATTTGTAATATGTTTATCATGAACTTTGCCTAGAGTCTTAATGCCCAGAAGGCGGTGGCTCATGGGCCAATCTGGTGGGATTTATCTTTTCAAGATTTTTTCTGCTTGAGTATACCCTCCTAGTATCCTTGGTGCCGTCTGCTGGAGATCCACAGACATGAGGCATCGTCCTTGTTGACACTCCATGGTGGGTGGGGAGCTAGGAGGATGAATCATATATATTTCTATCATGGCACCCCCACTCAAAAAACGCTCACACGAATCTGATAATTCGTTGTCTTCAGAAGATGAAGGTCAAGCAATCTTTAACAATCCGGATAATTGGCCTCGATTTCTAGTTATGTGTGCTCCTGACGGTGGCTCTTTAAAATTGAATCCCTTTGCTGTATCAAAGGGCATTGAAGGTTTGGCCGGAGATGTGAAGGACATCAAAAAGTTGCGATCTGGTTCCCTGCTAATCGAGTGCAGGAAACAAATACAGTCAAATATTCTGCTCAAAACAAAGTCTTTAGCAAATGTTCCTGTGGAGGTGTCCCCTCACAGGACGCTAAATAGCAGCAAGGGCATCGTCCGGGATACTGGACGTTGCCTTTCAGACATGAGCGAAATTGATATCATGACTGAACTGCACTCCCAATGAGTAAGTCAGGTCAAACGCTTTACAGTCAAAAAGAATAACGAAGTTATCAAAACTAACAAATATCTATTCTCGTTTTGTTTACCAGTACACCCACAATCTTTGAAAGCAGGGTATTGCAACTTGAGGGGGGAGACTTTTATCCCCAATCCCTTAAGGTGTTACACTTGTCAGTAGTATGGTCACGGAGCCAAGTCCTGCCACAATCCAGCTGCATGTCATCGATGTGCTGGACCATGCGAAGACAGTAGCCTTTGCGACAAAACACGTGTTTGTGTCAACTGCGCGGGTTGCCATCCTTCTTCATCCAAGGAATGTCCTTCCTGGAAGTTGCAGTCCAGAATTTCGCGAGTAAAGCATGAGCGAAACGTGTCATTCTTTGAAGCAAAACAGATTGTTCTTACACAAGAACAATCAGGTCCGAGTTATGCTGCCACTGTTTCTGCTTCTGTTAAGGCCTCTACATCAAAACATGTCTCATGTACTTCAGTTGGTTGCCAAACCGACTATACGTGGGCTAGGACTTCTGCCCCTACCTTGATAACTCCTGAAATTCAAGCGAGACCTCCAAAGGTGACTTCCAGTGTTCAAACCATGCCTTCACAAACCATCATTCAGTCCAAGGCATCTTCTGAGAAAGACAAATCGTCATCTCAGAACCAACCATCTAAATCATCTGACACAAGTGCGAAAGTGACTGTGAAAAATCCATCCAAACCTAACTATCAAAACAGAAAGAATCAAAGCAACAGACCCCCAAAGGGGTCGAATAACCAGGTCCAAATTTATAATAAGTTTGGATCCCTTGAGGACATGGATGTGTCCGACCATAGCCATGGTAGGACTCATAGCTTGTCACCCTCAAGGAAGGTGAGGGGAAGATCTCCTGTTCATCCGCCAAAGAAGTAATGTCTTCAACTATAATTCAATGGAATTGTAGAGGACTCCGGAATAATTTAAACGATTTACATCTATTAAACCAAGATTTTACACCTTCAGCGTTCTGCATCCAAGAAACTTATCTGAAACAAACATAACTTTGACTTCCGTCAGTTCAATGCATATCACTGTTTTTCTCCTCCGGGTGATAGAGCTTCTGGTGGATCATCCATCCTGGTGAGGAACACTGTCATCCATAGCTCAGTTCCACTCAAAACAAATCTTCAAGTCGTTGCTGTTCGACTTACATTACAGGTTGCTTTTACTTTATGCTCTTTGTACATTCCGCCTTCATCGGCTGTTCAACTAACCGATCTGCAAGCTCTTTATGATCAACTACCTAAACCCTGTATAATCATGGGTGATTTAAATGGCCACAACCCGCCTGGGGTGGCACTAATACAAACACCAAAGGTAAATTACTGGAGGAATTTATTTCCAATAATGATTTATGCATTTATAATGACGGCTCAAATACGTATTTACATCCTGGCACAGGAACATATTCAGCTCTTGATTTGTCTATTACTGACTCCAAACTATTGAGTGAATTCGAATGGTCGGTCAGTCCAAGTGACCATTTCCCAACAATACTGAAACCTGTGAATCCATCTGATGTTCCTCCATCATCAAGATGGAATTTTAATAAGGCTAAATGGCCTTTATATGAAGCTCTCTGTGCTGACAAACTCAAGCCTCAACTTTTTCATGATATTCCTGATGCCATACAATGTTTTTCAGATGAATTAAATAACATAGCTGACGAGTGTATCCCAAAGTCCTCTGCAATTCCACACGTACGAAAACCATGGTTTAACAACGAATGCAAACAGGCAAGGAAGGCATGGAAGAAAGCTGAGCATTATTTCCGTCGCCATCCTATGGTCCACAATTTAGATAAATTTAGAATTTTAAACGCTAAAGCACGACGTACTTTCAAGCAAAATAAACGCCACTCTTGGCGAAACTATGTCTCAAAAATCAATTCGCGCACACCGATATCAAAGGTGTGGAATATGATCCAGAAAATCAAGGGTAAGGGCTCTAAATCTAGCATTCACCATCTCAAAGATGGGAATCAGCTATTGACTGATAAATCAGATATTGCAAATAAACTTGGTGAGACGTTGGCCAAACATTCCTCCTCATCTAACTATGTACCTGAATTCCAAAAATATCAAAAACAGCAAGAAAAGAAAAGAAAGCTATTAATTTCAATTCAGATAATGGGGAAGATTATAACGAAACCTTTTCAATCCACGAGCTTCGTACTGCTCTTGATCAGGCTCATGATACTGCTTCCGGAGCTGATAACATACATTATCAACTCCTGAAGCACTTACCAGAATCTTGTTTAGAGACGCTCTTATCTATTTTTGATGACATTTGGACATCTGGAAATTTTCCTTCGTCGTGGCGGGACGCTATTATTGTTCCCATACCTAAACCTGGACGTGATCATACTGATCCCTCTAATTATAGACCAATTTCACTGACTAGCTGTGTTTGCAAAACCATGGAACGTATGATCAACAATCGACTTGTTTGGTACTTGGAAACCAATAACCTTATAACTAATATACAATGTGGTTTCCGTAAAAACCGTAGTACCATCGATCATTTAGTACGTTTAGAGTCTTTTGTGAAAAATGCCATAATCGATTTAGAAAAAGCATACGACACGACATGGAAACATGGGATTTTACAAGATTTACATGACTTTGGATTACGAGGCCGTTTGCCTCAATTTATATCCAACACTACTTTGGATCTCGTGTGTCAATGTGACAATATCACTTTCAGTATCTAAACACTGCAAGCCACACGCAAGTAATTCATATACCTTCCATAAGTGTTTAGTAGTCCAATCACTGTGACTGAACACTCCAGCAGTGAAGAGCGGCATTCTGTCAGAACACCTGATATGTTTGTCATGGTATTTGACATTAATCTGAATCCAACTCGTTGATAAGACAACGTCACTTTCTGGGGCAAGTGACAAAAGAACATTGCATTTTCGTTGGTTTCCTTTACAGAAATTATCCCTTTTCTTGGGACAGGTAGATTGTCTAGTTGTGCTCGTGATCTGCCATGACTTTCTAATTTATGCACCTAGACATTGCATAGGTAATGCACAATTATTCCATTTTATTTTGTAAGCCTTTAGTAATCTAATCACTGACAAGACATCTTAACAGTGACAAGTCACATTTTATCAGACGTGTTATGATTGATATTTGACACTAATCTTGACCCCGTGTAACAAGATAGCACTAACAAGGGAACATTGTGCCTTCGTTTCATTTACACCAGCTACACCTCCTTGTTTTTTAAGTAGTAATGGTTTGTGCATTGGTTATCTCTTTATCTGCCATTTATACGTTGTGTTGGTCTAATAATCAATTTCAGTATCCCCGTTGAAGCAATGTTATATAAGAGTTCACAAGCACCCCGTGCAAACCATGGTTATCAGTGCTTGCACACGGGGGCCGAAGCTACTACATGAAACTTGTTAGATTTGTTTTCTAAAGAGTCACTTTCAGTCTAAATTAACCTGATTTATGCGCTCAAGTACTGTAATGTAAAATGCACGGCTCCTTTTCTATTTTTTATAACATCATAGTAATCGCTAATTATACTTTGGAATTTGTTGCGGGTACGGGTTGACCACCCAAACGACAGCTTCCGATGAAGCATGTTTTACTATTTGTTGGTTTCTTATTAATTATAATTCCACTACGTTTTGTTACTTGTGAAAAATACACAAATTCTCGAAGTCATCAAAATGTCAGCATCTCAACCTATACCATCTTATTTATATCATATCAATTGCGAATCATGAATAATAAATAATGGGTTTCCAAAGAGTCAAAATTATTTCCATGAATTGTAGAGGCATTGGCGATAGTCTTAAGAGAAAACAAGTATTTAGATTCCTCAAAAAGAAATAAGCGTCGATATATTGTTTACAAGATGTTCATTTTACAAAACAACAAGAGCAGTTTATCAAACAACAATGGGGTTACTCGGAATGTTATTTTAACTCATTCAAATCAAACGCGAGGGGAACGGCAATTCTTTTCAACAATAATTTTGAATTTTATGTTAGTAAAGAATATCCTGATGCAGAACGTGGAAATTTTAAAGCCATTGATATTGAAATTGAAAATAAGACATATCTGCTTATAAATGTATACGGCCCAAACGAAGAGTCGCCTGAATTTTATGAACAAATAATCAACATTCTAAATGAATCTGACTCGGAATTCTTTATTCTTTGTGGAGATTGGAACTGTGCTTTAAATCCTATACTTGATCAATTTAATTATAAAAATGTAAATAACCCTAAAAATAGAGCCAAAATAAAGGATATTATAGAGTTATATGATTTGAAAGACCCTTGGAGACTACATAACCCAACTGAAAGGAGGTATACCTGGCGTCAGCCTACTCCTTTAAAACAATCACGTCTTGATTATTTCCTTGTTTCTCACAATCTCCTCTCTTCAGTAGAATATACCAGCATAGATCCAGGTTTTAGAACTGATCATTCTCTCGTAGAGATAAGTTTGCACTCAAATGAGGTCAAACGAGGTAAGAGTTATTGGAAGTTTAATAACTCTTTATTAAATGATCCTGAATATGTAAAACTAGTAAAAAATACAATACACGAAACTTGTGAGGAATACGAAAACCCCGAAGGTTTTGGAATTTCAGATCAACTTTTATGGGAAATGATATTATGTATGGTCAGGGGTAAAACCATACTATATTCGTGTAGTAAAAAAAAGGACAGAGAAAAAAATGAAAAGAAATTATCTGAAAAACTCGCAATTATGACAATAGAGTTAGATGAATCGACAAATACTGAAGAAAAAGAAGAATTACTGCATTATATAAATGAAATAAACTCCGAATTAGAAGAAATTAGCGAAATAAAAGCAAAAGGTAGTTTTATAAGGGCAAAGTCTAAATGGATAGAAAAAGGTGAAAAGCCAACAAATTTTTTCTTAAAGTTGGATTCGAGGAATTTTTTAAATAAATCTATTGCTGAACTTGAAACAAAATCCGGAGAAATAATCTCTAATATTTCAGACATTTTAAATGAGACTAAAACGTTTTATCAAAATCTCTACTGTGAAAAGGAAACTTCTCAAATAGATCTCGAAGATTTATTTCCGAATAGCCACAAGGTTAGTGATGAAGTGGCAGAAACACTAGAAGGCGAATTAACATACGGTGAAGTTCTTAGTGCTTTGAAGCGTATGAAAAATGAAAAAAGCCCGGGCCCTGATGGTTTCACTGCAGAATTCTTCAAATTCTTTTGGCGGGATTTAAATGTGTATCTTATAAAATCGCTAAATTATGCTTACAGAAACGGAGCTCTATCAGATACACAAGTTCAGGGTATCATCACTTGTATTCCGAAAGAAGGCAAACCTAAAAAGTTTCTAAAGAACTGGAGACCCATTTCATTACTCAATATTGTGTACAAACCTGCCTCTGCAGCTATAGCAGAGAGAATAAAACCAACTTTAACCACATTTATCAGTGAGGAACAAAAAGGCTTCATAAAGGGTAGATATATGGGAGAGGTTACAAGACAAGTGTATGACGTTATGGAATATGTAGATACCTATCAGATTCCAGGCTTGTTAATGCTTATTGATTTCGAAAAGGCTTTCGAATCTTTAGACTGGCGATTTATTCAAAACGTTTTCGCTTTTTTTAATTTCGGCCCTTCCATTCGAAAATGGATAAAATTGCTCTATAAAAATTCTGAATCTTGTGTATTAGTAAATGGTTTTGCTAGTCCCTTTTTCAAACTAAGTCGAGGTTGTCGCCAAGGAGACCCAATCTATCCATATATTTTCATAGTATGCACTGAAATATTAACCAGATTACTTAAAAGAAATAAATCTATCAGAGGATTAAAGATTGGATCTATTGAACAATTATTAGCGCAGTTCGCAGATGATACTTCCTTAATGTTAGATGGTACTGAAAGGTGCTTGCAAGCAGTCGTGAATACATTAACCTTTTTTGCACGTTTTTCTGGTTTAAAAATTAACATTGATAAAACAAAGTTGATTTGGATCGGTTCCAAAAAACGTAGTCCAGCCGCCATAAGTGGTATGTTTGAACCACTCTATTTAATTACTCTTTTTGCTGAAACTTTGTTTCTCGATGTATAGTATTGGTCCAGTTACCATAAGCAGGTTGTTTGAACCATTTTATCCAATTAGTCCTTTGATGAAACGGCTTCTCGATAGATGAAAATGCTCGTGCTGCCATAAACAGTTTGTTTTCATTGAAGTATGTGTTAAATGACATATTATGTATGACATGTATGATTTGCTGTACAACAAAAAAAGTGGAATAAAAAAAAAAAAAAAAATATATCCAACCTTTTAAATGACAGGCAATTTCAAGTCCGAGTGGGTTCAACCCTGTCTGACCATTACAATCAGGATCAGGGTGTCCCACAAGGCAGTATTTTGTCTGTCACATTGTTTAGTATCAAGATAAACAGTATATCAAAGGTTTTAAACGATTCAATTGATGGATCACTTTTTGTGGATGATTTTAATATTTCTTGTCGTGGTAAAAATATGCATACTATTGAACGGCAATTGCAGTTGTGTTTAAATAAAATAAATAAATGGTGTCTGGAAAACGGCTTTAAATTTTCCAAGGCCAAAACTAATTGTCTACACTTTTGTAGAAAATATAAACCGCATAAAGATCCAGAACTATCTTTAAATGGCACTCCCATCAAAGTTGTTAAGGAGGCCAAGTTCTTGGGTCTAATTTTCGACTCCCATTTAACTTTTTTGCCACATATTAAATCACTTAAAGCCAAATGCCTGAAGGCACTCGATTTGTTGAAAGTTGTTTCCCTAGCTACCCTCCTACACCTATATCGATCATTGGTCCGCTCGATACTTGATTATGGCTCCATAGTATATGGTGGAGCCTGCAAAAGCAACCTAAAACTACTTGATTCTGTCCACCACCAAAGCCTAAGACTTTGTCTTGGGTCCTTTAGAACCTCTCCTATTGATAGTCTATATGTTGAAGCAGATGAGCCTTCTCTTACACAACGTCGTATCAAATTATCTTTACAGTACATTACTAAACTATATTCTAGCGAGTCTAACCCTGCATTTAACTGTGTCTTTAATCCCCTCTATGAGGATTTATACAACAAAAAGCCTTCTCTTGTTCCGCCTCTTGGGCACAGAATTAAACCATTCCTTTCTGCTGCCGGAATTGAGCTGGAGAATATATCTCCTTCTCGTCTTCTTTCTTCTCCTCCTTGGCAATTGGTGAGGCCAGACGTTGACTTAACATTAACCACATTTAAAAAATCCGAAACTAATGATTTACAGTATAAACAAGAATTTAGTCAATTAAGAAATAAATATTATACATATAAATCCTTATTTACAGATGGATCCAAGGATGGTGGCGCGGTGGCTTGTGCCACTGTCATTGGGTCCAAAACAATATCTTCCAGATTACCCAATGACAGTTCAATTTTCACAGCAGAAGCAAACGCAATACTAACAGCTCTTAAATATATTAATAAACACCGTAAATATAAACAATATATCATCTTTTCCGATTCTCTTTCGTGTCTTCAGGCTATAAAAAATCTTTCTTGCAAACATCCAATTTTATTGGAAATTATTGAATTGTACAATGAACTTGCTACTGGCCAATGCGACATCGTCTTTTGTTGGTTACCCAGCCACGTTGGCATTTCTGGGAACACGATGGCTGATATTGCTGCTAAGGCAGCCCTCAACAAATCTGTGACACCACTTCTTATCCCATACTCTGATTATAAAGCCAGCATTAGAACATACATCCGCGATCTAATGCAAAAGAAGTGGGACACCCAAGTAGGTATTAATAAATTACATGCAATAAAACTCCACATTGGTTACACCTACTTGGGTTGTCAGTCCAGATTTGAAGAGGTCATTATGCGACGATGTCGCATTGGCCATACCAGATATACTCATGAATATTTATTGAAAGGCGAAGATCCTCCGTTTTGTATCCCTTGTGATGAAAGGATCACGGTAAGGCATGTCTTGCTTGACTGCATTGAATATTCCATCACAAGGGATATCTATTTCAAATCCAAAACTCTGAAGGATCTTTTTAATAATGTCAGTTCTCATTTAATTATTGCATTTTAAAAAAAAATTAGATTTGTTGAGTGATTTGTAAATAGATATATATTTTATTATTGGTAGTTTAGATTAGTAACTGAGATTGTTAGTGGCTGTATCCTCAAAGGGGTTTGAAGTATTGTAAAATTATTGTCCTCCTGAGAGGGTACGAAAGTCCCAAAACATTTAGTCAATCTAAGTGTACCTGCTTTTTAATCGTAGAATAAGTGTGTTTTTAATTTATGGCTAGATTTCTCTTCTGTCGCCAATGGCTGAAGGGATGGTGTAAATCCAACTAGGGTCCATGCAGGTAGCAAAAGTAATGTAAGTCCCCATGGTTCCTAGTATGGTGATCTACCTTCAGTTGTTGGCGATCTATAGCCCGTTTTTATATTGTATTGTCTTCGTAAATAAAATAGTTTTACATGTTCATGCTAGTTTTAGACTCCATCTGTGATACTCTAGTTATTTTACAGTCCTTCGCTGACTGATTCTTTAGCAACTTTAATTTATTATTTATATAAAACATTTCTCGTCACTATATGGCTGAAATATTGCCGAGGTGACGTTAAATTCTAACTCACTCACTTAAGTGTCAAAAGTACTGACATGGTGTTAATACTTGCACATTGTCTGTTACATGTTCTCACTGTGCTGAGGATACACATGTAACAGAATATAACAGAAGATTATGACAGTACTTACAAAAAAATGTGCAAACTGTTCTGCATGTAATTCGTCCTTTTCTAAAGAATGTCCAATTTGGAAAAGGCAAATGGAAATTAATCAAATACAATTTTTCAGGAACGTCAGTTTTGCTGACGCAAAAAGAATGTACAATCTACTGAACACACTGAAACTTAGGCCCCCGTCACCAAAACATCTGAAACGTCCTCAAATGACCCTCGCTCTTAATTACTTCGTCAAACTGATGTCAGACTGACCTGACATGGGTAAATACAGATGTTCCCTAGTCTGTCTCTCCTGAACAGTCTACTCAATTGTATTTCAAACAATTAACACTCGTTTTCAGTCCGATAGACATGAAAAACAAGCTGCAAAATCGAAATTCAAGACAAGAACAGAAAATTCCAAATCAAATCGAACACCTAAAGGGTCAGATAATAAAAAAAAAATCTGTTTAACAAGTTTGGATCACTGGAGGAAATGGATGTATCTGATCACATCCATACAAGGGCACATAGCTTGTGACCCTCAAAGTGCGGGTAGATCCTCAATTAACCTACCTAAAAGATAGTACATTCCAAAATACAGTACAGTGGAATTGTAGAGGATTAAGGACCAATTTTAATGGGTTACAGCTATTAGTCCACGATTTTGCACCATCAGTTTTCTGTCTGCAGGCAACCTAACTTGTGCAGACAGATACTTTATATTTAAGTCAGTTAGTTGCATATAATTAGTTTCACCTCCGGAGGGTCTTCAAACCTTGTAAAGCAGGATGTTATTCATAGTCCTGTAACACTCACAACTAATCTCCAAGCTGTTGCAGTGAGACTTACTCTTCACGTTACCTTTACATAGTTACCTTTACAGAGCATAAGCTCTCTGTATATTCCGCCTTCGTCAACACTCCAGCAGTCTGATCTTCAAGTTCTCTATGACCAACATACTAAACCTTGTATCATAATGGGTGATCCCAATGGCCACAACCCGATCAGGGGTGGTACAAACACTAACTCTAAAGGTAAACTATCGGAAGATTTTATCTCCAATAATGTCGTGTATATACAATGACGATTCAAGCACTTATACAAGATGGAGTTTTATCAAGGCAGACTGGTCCTTATTTCAAACTTTCTGCACATCTAAACTAAGACCCGAATGTTTCAGTGATATAACTGATCCAATTCAGGTTTCTTCTGACGCTTTTAGCTGATGAGTTTATACCAAAGTCCTCTACTCCACATGTACGGAAACAATGGTTTAATACAGATTGTAGGCAAGCCAGAAAAGCGACGGAAAAGGCAGAGAATTATTTCCGCCATCACCCAACCGTCCACAACTTAAATAAATTTAAAATACTCAGTGCGAAGGCACTTCGAACCTTCAAACAAAACAAACGGCACTCTTAGAGGAACTATGTCTCCAAAATTAATTCACGTACACTAATGTCCTTTGCCAAGCGCTTTGAGCATGCAACCTGGATGGACTATAGCGCTATACAAATACCCATATATAATGTCCAAGGTATGGAACATGGTTCAAATAACTAAAGGCAAAGGTTCAAAATCTGCTGTTCATCATCTTAGAAATGGTGATAATTTAATTACTGACAACTCTAAAATTGCAAATGAAATTGGGGAAACTCTTGCTAAAAGCTCTTCATCGGCAAATTATGTCCCTGAGTTGCATAGATATCAGAAACAACAGGAACAGATGAAACGTAATTTTGAACTAAATAATGGTGAATATTATAATGAAGGGTTTTCATTACATGAGCTATATACAGCTCTTAAGCAAGCTCATGACACTTCAGCGGGTGATGACAATATCAATTATCAGCTACTGAAAGACTTGCCTGAACCATGTCTGGTCACACACTTCTAGGTATATTTGACACAATATGGACGTCTGGAAATATTCCTCCTTCGTGGCATAATGCTACTGCAGTCCCTATGCCGAACCTGGCCGGGATCATACTGATCCTTTCAATTACAGACCGATATCTTTAACTAGCTGCGTCTGTAAAAACCATGGAACGAATGGTAAATAACAGATTAATTTGGTATCTGGAAACCAATAACCTCATTACAAATATTCAATGTGGTTTTCGGAAGAATAGAAGTACTATTGATCCTTTAGTACGCTTAGAATCCTTTGTCAACAATGCTATTATAACTAAACAACATGCCGTATCAATATTTTTTCTTATCTTGAGAAAGCACATGATACTACTTGGAAGCATGGCATTTTAAAGGATTTACATGATTTGGGTTTGCGAGGTCGTGTACCTCTTTTTATATCACAGTTTTTAAGAGACAGGCAAATTTCAAGTCCGAGTGGGTTCAACCCTGTCTGATCATTACAATCAGGATCAGGGTGTCCCACAAGGCACTATTTTGTCTGTCACGCTATTTAGTATTAAAATAAAAAGTCTTTCAAAGGTTTTAAGTGATTTAATCGATGGATCCCTTTTCGAGGATGATTGTAATATTTCTTGCCGTGGCAAGAACATGCAAACTATTTAGAGACAATTACAAATATGTCTCAACAAAATTCATAGATGGTGTCTGGAAAACGTGTTTAAATTTTCGAACTCCAAAACCAGTTGTATACATTTTTGTAGGAAATACAAACCCCATAAAGACCCTGAATTATCATTAAAGGGCACACCCAACAAAGTTGTCAAAGAGGGTAAATGCCTTGGTCTCATCTTGGACTCGCATTTAACCTTTCTGCCTCATATCAAACCTCTAAAAGCCAAATGCCTGAAGGCACTCGACTTGTTGAAAGTCGTTTCCAATTCAAAGTAGGGAGGGGACCAAACTAGCCTCCTTCATTTTTATAGATCACTGGTCCGATCGAAATTTGATTTCGACTCCATCGTATATGGTAGGGACTGTCCAACACCAGGGTCTAAGACTTTGTCTTGGGTCTTTCAGAACCTCTCCCATTGACAGTCTCTGCGTCGAGGCCGATGAGTCATCTTTAAAAACTTCGCCGTATCAATTTGTCTTTACAATATATCACAAATTCTAATGAATCCAATCCTGCTCACAACTGCGTGTTTAATCCTCCTTACGAGGATCTGTATGATACAAAAGTCTTCACTTGTTCCACCTCTTCGGATAAGAATCAAGCCATTCATTTCTGTTGTTGGCATTGAGCTGGAAAATATATCTCCTTCCCGTCTTCTTTCTTCTCCTCCTTGGCAAATGGTTAGGCCACAAGTTGACTTAACATTGAGAACATTTAAAAAATCAGACATACACATCCTTATTTATAGATGGATCCGAAGATGGTGGCGCAGAGACTTGTGCAACTGTCGTTCGATCCAAAACAATATCTTCTAGAATACCGGATAACAGCTCTATTTTTACAGCAGAAGCAAACGCAATATTAACAGCTTTTAAATATATTAGAAAACACCGTAAATATAAAAAAATACATAATATTTTCAGACTCTCTTTCGTTCCTACAGAGTATACAATAACTTTACCTGTAAACATGCACTTTTAATTGAAATTATTGATTAATATAATGATCTTTCTACTGGCCAATACGACATCGTCCGCTGTTGGATACCAAGCCACGTTGGAATTTCTGGTAACACAATGGCCGATTTCGCTGCCAAAGCAGCCCTCAACAAATCTGTTACACCACTCCTTATTTCATACTCTGATCACAAAGCTAGAATTAGAACTTACATCCTTGATCTGATGTAGTAGAAGTGGGACACCCAAGTAGTTATCAATAAATTACATGCAATAAAACCCTTTATAGCTAAAATACATGGAATTATCATGAAACGGCCCTCCCATTATCAGAAATTTGCGGGCCGCTGCAAATGATATTGGACCGCTCAACCTTAACGACGGGCCACTATCAGTTCTGTTGTCAAGTGACGTCATAGAGGGTGCATGGACTTACGGTTCATTCGACATTAATTGGCTTTCGACTGGAAGATATTCTGGGTCAAACAAGCCAAAGCAACCCGGATTCCCGCTTTAAATAGCGGTAATATTGGCTTTCTTGTTGTTGCTAACCTTAACAATTGCATTATTAGGGCTGTTGATGGACCAAAACCGAACACTGACATAGTTTGACATGTTGCAGGCTATGGTCTTGACAAATGCCAAGGTTGAATATCGTCACTTTGTGTTGTGACGTCACTTGAATTGTTCGATGACGTAATTGCATTCGGGCAGTCAACCCCGTCAGAAGTTGATTTGGGTAAACTTACAGTCAAATTTCTTTATTGTTTCCTTTTTCTTTTCAACACAAGTTCCATGTATTTTAGCAATAATAACGGTAATGCTATTTTTGAGGGCATTATCATTTGCAGAAGCCTTCGGTCTTTTCAACTGCCCTCCTTCAGTTAATGGAAGACCTCGGGCTTCTGCAAATGATAATGCCCTCAAAAATAGCATTACCCTTATAATATTGGTTACACCTACTTGGGTTGTCAGTCCAGATTTGAGGAGGTCATCATGCGTCAATGTCGCAATGGCCATACCCGTTATACTCACAAATACCTGTGAGTTAAAAGGTGAAGATCCTCCGTTTCCTTGTGGTGAGAGATTCACGGTCTAGCATGTCCTGCTTGACTGTGTTGAATTCTTCATCATAAGGGATAAATATTTCAATGTGAAAACAGTTTAGGATCTTCAATACCACTGTTAATTTTCATTAAATTATTATTTTTTTAAAGAAATTGATTTAATTGATGAAATTGGATTACAATGTTTTGTAGATGGCTGTATTTTAATGATTGTTAGTTGAGATTCGTAACTTAGATTTTAGTGGCTTTACCCTCAAAGGGGTTTAAAGTATTGTAAAATTATTGTCCTCCTGAAACATTTGGTAAATTTCAACTTACAGATTCTTTAAACGTAGTAATTTTGTATTTTAATTTATGGCTAAATACGACTACCATCGCCAGCTGCTGAAGGAATGATATAAATCCAGCTAGGGTCCATGCAGGTAGCAAAAGTACTGTAAGTTCCCATTGTCCTCAGTATAATGATCTTACCTTCAGTTGTTGACGATGAATAGCCCATTGTTACCTTGTATTGTCCCAAAATAGTTTTTGTACTTTTGAAGATATATGCTAGCTAGTTTCTACCTCCTTTTGTGCTAATCTAGTAATTTTACTGTCCTTCGTTGACAGGGTTTAATAATATGTTATATGTGTGTATTATGAATTCAGAACTAGTTTTAGTCACGATATGGCTGAAATATTGCCTGTGTGACTTTAAATTTAACTCACTTACTCACTATAAGAGTAATAATGAAGTTGCCGATTGCTCGGGTGCAGGACGTCATCGCGTCACATCGCCAAGACAGTACTGATGGAAACGGGTTGACCGATCGCCAGCAGAGGTGACCACTGCTCAGACCATTCCAGGACTTTGGCATGTCACACAGCGATTATGCATACTTCGTCACGGGACATGACCACGTCGTCTTACCATACCACCTATCCTTACGTAACGTCATCGAGAAACCGTCAAAGGTGGTGCTGAAATTACGTCCGTCAACATCGGTTGTGATGGAAGACTGTTATGTTTTACAGACAAATCCAAACTTAACAGCTTCCATAGTGAAGGGCGTCAACGTGTAACAGACATCTTGGGGATGTTATGATCAACTTGTGTCATCGAGAGACGTCGCTTTAGTGGTATTTTTGTAATGATTTGTGGTGGGATAGATTCACGCCAGAGATAAGTGTGAGCTACAGTGATCACACTCCCGGATCAGTGGCAATTCCGTTCCATCAAGATCATGTCCCAGTATTGACATTCCAACATGACCCGTCCCACCTTCTCACGGTTAAGGTTGATGCTGCTATTCCTTACCAGTAGAGTGTTAATAATCAATTACCGCTTTGACAGCAGATTCACCATATCCCAACCCAATTAAGCACGTACGGGATGAAATGGAACGACCTCCGCCATATTCGCTTTCGCGATTTGACAGTAAAGTTACTTAGAATAAGGCAAGCAATTCCACAAGCCTTCGATGTCCATTTGATACTCCCTGATACTCGTCGATGCACTGCTGTTCTCGGTGCTCACCGTGG
Organism: Haliotis rubra; assembly: GCF_003918875.1. Lineage (NCBI taxonomy): Eukaryota > Metazoa > Mollusca > Gastropoda > Lepetellida > Haliotidae > Haliotis > Haliotis rubra. The sequence goes on along the minus strand of NW_025765199.1, from coordinate 82,879 downwards.
ACATACGAGTTGCTGCGTTTATATATATACATACTATACACGTGTCGTAATCAAAATTGCCAAGTTCTGGGCTGAGACTTTCTCGCCCTTGCTCCTGAATCCGTGGGCTCTCAGAAGAACATTAACTTTCAACATAGACAACATAGTCTACCACGTTCCCGTCACAATACACATACCATTCATTTGTCACGTAAACAGATACATCAGAGACGCAAAAGTGAGATGCCACACTCAACACTCGGAAGGTAATGGAGGACAATAGCCATCTTGCTCGAGAAAATGCATTTTACGCACGGTAAAGGCCATGAGCAAGTTCCACAAGCGATGTTAGGACTACTACTATCGTAAGTGTAGGTGAAAGTATGGCAGTTATTATCACGTTCATGCTACGATCGCTTTGTGTAACCGCACAAAAACAACAACATATAACAAAACCAAACAAACGTAAACCCTCCCAAAACAAACCCACAAAACCAAACAAAGAAAACAACAACAAAAATAAACAAACCCAAAACCAAATGTAACAAACTCCAAACAAACCAAAAACATACAGCAAGTTGCGCCACTAAAGCTGAACATTCAAAGCCCTCGAGTGTCCACAACAAATATGGCTTCAACAGAAAAATGTTGTTTCAGTGTCTAAATGTACCTAAACTTTTCCCGGATTGTTATACGTACGTGGGTACTCCGCAGGGGTGATCCTGACACGGCCCACTCTGACAGTCACCTGCAGATCCACCTGCCACCATCCAGGTTGAGCATACGATCCTCCGACTTCAACGTAGGTGCATTGGGGACCAGTAATATTGAAGCCGTCCACTGCCCGCTCTGGGCCTTGACCAGTGTAGTCGATATTCATACTATGGTTGGCGGGACGCAGAAGAGCGAGGTTGTTGTCCCCTGAATAGTCGTGAAAGCACAACATATTATGCCTTTGAGCTAGTTTTAAATAAAAGCAGTGAGAGCCTAGTTATTGTACTAACCTCGCTTACAGGATTTTGGATATGTCTGAAACATTGCTGAGGTGACGTTAAATTTCAACTTGGTCACGTTTACCGTTTCTGATTAACAATATGATCGAATTGCGTTACAGCCCAAAAACTGAGTCAGTGACGTCAAAGGTTGAATCAAAGTGACAAAGTTATGACAAATCTCCACTTACGATTCCGTCAATTTCACAAACGTTTAGCAAGTGTCCTTGAAAGACATTCTCATCAATGAAGCTATTGAGCTTGACGAGTTTCTGTTATTTCAAGAAACCAATGACACCTAGCTAGTGAAGCTGATACACTGGGTCTGCAACTGTGGCGGTGTGGAAGGACACAGACTTGAAAGTGCCAAAATATAGACAACCCTGTAAAACAGACACTTCTCACAATACTTTGGGTCTAACACGTTGCCATCGTGATTCACAGACCATTCAGCTGTCACATAGTGACGCCGAAATAGCACAGATTCATCAGAATAGTTGGATGTCACAGTCAACACTCGGTGAGGTGGCAGTAGCCATCTCTCTCGCGAAAGTGCAATACGCGCCATGTGTACTGGACTGGGGGAACCTACAGAGGCCAGAAGTGCTAAAATCTTGACGGAGAACCAACAACATCCATCACCAAAGGTTGATCCCGAGGTACAAGGTGACACCTCTGTCAGGTATCGAAATTGAATACTGTGCGTTACAGAATAGAAAGATTTTGCTATAAAACGAGATATCATGGACATACTAAATGGGATAGAAGTCTCCACATTATGAGAATGTGCATTTCTTCATATATGTTCACGTTTTTAAACTTTAAGAGACACTGATGTTTTTTATAATCGTTTTTATAATGTTCAAATCGCGTTCAATGATTTTTGCGTATTTATTACATTCCGATTGCAACACACTTATCATGTAACCAATGCTACTCCTTTTTATTGACGTTAATCACATGTACGAGTACCTCAACGTGACCCAATTTATCTAATGGCTCATGCGGATTTACCTTCTATGAAATGTTTGTATGTCTTTTTATATGAAAGTTTCATTAATTACCACAAATCACCACCCTTGACAGAATTATTGGGTAAGAGTGTAAGGAAAATTGTTTCGGCGCCTCCCATCACAGAAACTAATTACGTTTTGCAGCGCTGGCCGGCAATATTCTGCCTCTAACGTCAGTCACATCATTGGACCACACTGTGATATATAAATCATGAATTATTAACACATCATTCACGTCTTGGGTGTGTTAATTGAGACCACTAATCTAGAAGTCTCACACCTGTATCCCTAACATGCTTCTCCATGTTCAACTGTTATTGCGTCGTTAACATCTTAATTCTCGCTCATGGTTAATAGAGTCAACTGTCGATGAATAATTGCATACATGAGTTTTTCAGCTATTTTTACATTGCGCCTTATTAAACCATTTATACGGCGTTTTTCTCTCCTAATATCACAACCTGAATTTGAATCTGTATTGATGTTTGTGTGTACACGTATATGTAAGACGACTTTTGAATTTAACCCAAACTTCTGAATCGAGTATTAAATTGATATCCAATCTAATCATCAAATTATAAATAAAGTGTAACACCCAATATGTATCTATCATACAGTCTGAATTCTGCTAGGTGCAACAGTTGACTCCAAGATCGATAATTCACCGTTTGCAGGTCAACAAAGAATTAATATTAAGAAGCCATTTGAAGACCCAATGTAGCAGCTGTTCGATCATAATTGAAATAGCATTCTGAATATTTGAATTTCAAACAAAAACAAAGACACTACAGAGAGCAAGCAAACAAACCAACAAACCAACCAACCAACAAACAAAATACTTCTGTGGTTTCCGATGAAATTTTCTGGGTTCTTCAATGATAAATAATAGAAGAAACTATGATCATTTATAGCTTGTTGGGATTAACGAACGATATATGCTTACCTGCAACGCTCCCCACCGTAAGGACGATTAAACAAACGGCAGACTGCATTTTTTCTGATATATGTTGATACGAACAGCTCTGTTTGAATGAAACAGACAGGTCTTTCCAGATTGGATTTCACACAAGCACTAATTTCAAAATGACAAGAAGACATCTATGGAGTTGAGTAAACCGTATCAAAACACCTTTCAGACCTTCGTCAATACATTCATTATTCATGGATCAGAATACCGTGAGGGAAAACGTTTGAATCACGCTTAGGAACATTTCAATAAATGAACATGTTTTGTCGGTAACATTAACATTCAGTATGGTTACTGACAAGAGTCTTGGTGGACATACTGGCCGCAGTGCATGAATAAATTCGTATGTAAATCTAAAGACGTCCCCTTGACGCCTTGTCTGTGAAAGAAGTGTGCTGATTACGGTTTGATATCTTTGTCGTACTTTCTGAATCAGTGGGTAATAAGGACAAATATTGACATCATGTACTTGGAAGCGTTAACAATATGGAGGATATCTCGTGTGTCTTATGAAATCTGATGTATCTGTCCTCGTGTGAGTTGACAATGTGAAAATATCACATTTGACGTCACTCGATGACAGATACATAATATTTCACTATTCAAAATAATAGTTCATTAAACAATACTGGTCCATGTGTTGACATTATCAACAAGAATGCACGCATTGTTAATTCATGATTCATAGTCATCCTCATCAAAAAGTCTGCTTACATAGCAATTTCTCAGTGACACATGACATATGATTCTCTGGACCCTACCCACAATCAGAACGAGTGAGTGAACGAGCTTAATTTTAAAACGCTCTTAGCAATATTCCAGCAATATCACGGCGGATGACACCAGAAATGGGTTTCAGACATTGTACCCATGTGGGAAATCGAACCAGGGTCTTTGACGTGACGAACAAATGCTTTAACCGCTGGGCTACCCCATCCCCCCTAATCAGAATGAACACAAGATCTTACTCAAGACACTCCGTGACAATCACGAAATCAGCATGAAGAATAAACAGAAAGCTCTTCAACAATGGGCACCTTTTGTCACCTGGCTCCCCTACTATGGAACCGTCAGCCACACAAGACTTGTAAAGAAACAACCCAACAAGATGTAGTGTAACAGTTCAGGAGAGGATCAGTATTCCAAATACCATTGAAGCCACAGTCAAACCACCATCCACCCTCAAACAAGATAGGAACAGTAGACCATATCTCGTGTAATTTTGGACACGCTTATATGAGTGAAACATCCAGATCCATTACAATCCGAATTATAGAACATCACGGTTCAGTATTTAAACTTAACTCAATGACACAATCAACACTATCTGACCATACCCATGACCACACTGACTGACTGACTGACTGGGTTTGGTTTTACGCCGCTTTTTAGCAATATTCCAGCAACATCACGGCGGTGGCCCATGACCACAGCATCCAGTGCAACAAAATTAAAGTCCTTAGTAACAGCATCAGAAAACTCCAAGAAGCCACTCACATGAAAAGACTTCAGTCATCAATCAACCTTGACCAAGGCTAACGCATACTCCCAGCTTACCGGCAACGTATCAAAAAGTCAGACATAATCCTTCTGTAACATATGTTATACTGCTACACTTTCTCAGTGTACAGGTTCAGATTTCAACTCCACACTCGAGCACCTAAGCCACCACACACAGTCACGCATTCACCTCGGCTTCCACAAAAAACTGAAGTCCTACAACTGGTAGTCTGGATCACCTACTTTGTGTAGCCCTCTGACGAGTGCAAGTTGACACCTATGGCCGAAAGATAAACATTCTGTGTTTTTACACGACTGGCTTCATTTGGAAGGACCTGATTTACCTTAGGCTTCTGCAGTGTATACCCATCATGCTTCTCGGCTCTGTTATAAAACACTGCTACATATCTGCGTATATGTCTCCTTATGCTACCCTGTACATCACTTGCACAATAACGGTGTTAGAATCTACGTAACATCGCTCCGCATTGTTCATCCATATATTTTATCCTTACTTAGTTAAATACGTCCAAAAATATGTAAAGTCTGCACCACAGACAGGGGTAATAGCTGGGTATAATTGTACAAGTCCAACTTGAATACATTTATAATGAGAACAATGAGTGAGGATACTCCTTTGTTACAGTTCTGTTCACAATGTCGTCTAACAGCCTCATAGATTTATAGATGTTCAGCTGTTGCATATTGTTGCCCATTCATTATCACAGTATTATCCCAAGACAAACACTAAGTTACACTGTTGATAAATTAGTAAGTGTCAGTGTTAGGGTGAATGTTGGAAGTGCAGTGTTCTCAGTTAAACACACGTGCAGAGACAAACCATGTGTTATTTGACAGGCATAGATAGTACTGCTTCCGGGTCAGAATTGGTCTCCGAATTATTGCTTAAGCAGCACAAATGTGTGACACCGCTTCTGAATCCCTACAGTGATTATAATCCTGTAATTATAGGTTTCATCAAAGATCTAATGCTAAAAATGTGGAAGAGCCAAGCAGGTATAAGTGAACTCTATGAAATTAAACCACCTACTTGTTACGCCTACTTTGGCTGGTAGTCCAGATTTGTAGTGGTCATTTTGAGACGATGCTGTATTGCCCACAGCAGATACATTCACGAATATGTATTGGAATGTAGTGTATCTCTTGTGATGAAAGAATAAGGGTCAAGTATGTCCTGGTTGACTATTTACAATATTTACTATTAAAGTTACAATATTTACTATTAAAGTTACAATATTTCAAATCTTTTAGCAATATTCCAGCAATATCACAGCAGGGTACACCAGAAATGGGCTTCACACATTGTACCAGTGAGGAGAATCGAACCCGTGTCTTCAGCGTGACGAGCGAACGCTTTAACCACTAGGATACCCAACCGCTCCTCATCTATGAAATATATGTGTATTGGATTCATTCAATCATGAAAATGAATTAACTGGTTGCATATTTTAATGTATAGACTTAATTGTGCTATAAATCGGTATTATATGGTTATTGGCAGTGCCCTCAGCTGGGTTTGAAGTACTGTAAAATTATTACCCCCTGAGGGGGACAATCGTTTTAGAGTACCTCCAACCCTATCAAGGGTATACAGACAAACAGTCCAAGTTCATAGCCATATTCCAAATAAAACATATCGTCAACAGGTATCGAATAATTCAATTTCCGTTAAATAGTCAATTAGTAAATGAGAAGTAATTTTGTGAAAAAAACATCCTTCAAAGGGATGATTTGAAATATTTGTCCCAGTCGCAATAAAATCAAAGCAACAAATATGTGTTGAGAGAGATTCTGAAACTGTCTGCAGGGGGTCAGTATCTCTCTCACTTGGCATCATGGGAAAACCAGAGACACCTTCAACAAGACAGAGACCTTCAACAAGCGGGCCACCATCTCTATCACAATCCGGAAACAAAGCAGGTCACCATCTCTATCACCAAGACAGACATCTTCAACAAAACGGGCCACCATCTCTGTCACCATCCGTGGCCCTAAGACAGACAACTTCAACAAAGTGGCTCACCATCTCTGTCACCATCCGTGAGCCCAAAACAGACACATTTAACAAAGCGGGTCACCATCTCTATCACCATCCGTGAGCCCAAAACAGACACATTTAACAAAGCGGGTCACCATTCCTCTCACCATCCGTGGGTTCACGACAGACACATTCAACACAATAAGTCACCATTTCTCTCAAAAGCCATAGGCTCAGAAGCTACACACATCAATTTCCACTTCTCACTAGTTATATGTCCTTGCGTCTTCTAACAGGTGAACAACTGACTGGCCTTTTCGCTGACACCACGTACTATCCCTTCTTTAATGTGATTTAGGGGCACATGTTCGGAATTGCACAATCGACTATGTTTTAAGGGACGGTTTCTCGTGGCTATGGAAAGAGGTTTGCCACTTTTATTTGTAAAATGTGCTCATAACATATTAGGAAACCTAAGTACGTTGTGTAGTTATACCACAGACAACTAAATGCATCTTCTGCTTGTTGTCTTTCTTCTGAGTCTTTCTTTTCCTTTTTTATATTTCCATTTTTTCCCCACTCTGCAACATACATATTATATTCATATATGTGAAGATGTACATATTTTTCCTTTCAACCAATTGGTAAATATAAAATTCCGGCAGTTATTTTGAGTCCACATAGATATGCACATACATAACATTGTCATATATATGTGAAGCTGTCATGTTTTTTCCTTTCAATTAATTGGTAAATGTAAAATACCCGCAGGTATTTTACGTTCACATAGATATACACACACATAATATTGTCTTATATGCGAAGATGTACAAGTTTTTCCAGTGAGTCTTTCGTCATATATCATTGCGTAACAAGTGTCTGTGTTCATGAATTTAAGGTTTTGTGACGTCCCATTGTCCCTTTACTAAACTGATTTTCGAAGCAGTATAAAGCCTGTCTTGCTCACCAACATTTGTGTATGGCCACTTCCGTTCACATCTTGATGATGATTACATGTACGAAAGGTATCACTGAAAGACCATCTCGTTTGGCTTGTCATATCCAACTCACTCAATCAATTCAAATCAATAATTAATTCTCACCTCTTTGAAATAACTTTTTTTAATTGTTTGTACATTTTTCAGCTTGCGACCAACTCCAACTAAAGATACTATAAATCAGAAAAATCGACAAATTTGCTAAGAGCAAAATGCCATCTTGAGATAGAGTGCGTATATTTGCTTTGAGGTTCCACAAACTTCTCAATACGGTAGTCACTTAGGCTTATTCAAGGTCGACCTGCGTCTAATGGAATTCCTTGGACGTGCCAGCAATGCCACGTATAGACTGTTAATACGGAATATGGAATAACACAGTCATCTCTCATTGCTACAAAAGCCCTTCCTGTCCAGTCACGATCCTGGAGGTTGACTCTCACTGTAATAGTGTTAATGGTCTCTTTTGTAGTCTGTGGTCAACAAATTGACTTATTTCTGGATAATTGAGAAATCATTAGCGGTCTATTTGCAAATTGTTCTCTGATAGATCCTGGGTGGAAATGGTAATTCTGGCACTTACCCCTTTCACGCTGGTGTACTGCCATTGCCATGTATGCTTTGTTATTGTATTAGCTTCTTCTGGAATAATTGTAGGAGATTGCTTATGTTGCAAGGAACAAAAAAGTGTTCAAGGAAAACATCGGCACACGCTACGCTCATTAAAGTGTATATGTGTGTTCGTTTACTTATGTGTCCGGTTATGTAAGGTACTTTTACAATATCCTAAACGTATGCCAAAGCTTATCGCATAAAATATTGAAAATGTTCGCTCAGACTAAGTAAACTACCGCAAACCATAGTTAGTTTCACTCTCTCACTCACTCACCCACCCACCCACTCAAAACCCACTCACTCACTCACAATTGCATGCTAATATATGTTAAAGAAAGTCATGCCTCCTCTGAATGCCACATCGAACACGATCACGGGCTCACACGCCATATATACATATTTCCAAACCACCCAATTTCCGGTAATAAACTAAGTTTAAAGACATAACATTGCATGGGAATAGAATCTATTTGCAACTTTATCCTGTTGTATCGGAGTTAGGTAAGTAAATGGAAGTCCTAAGCTTGCGAAGGTGATGTCAATATTGATTACAGATTCCATACGTTATTCCGACCTGCTTGCATCGAATGCCAATTTCCCGGACAATAGAACAACATAAATATTAACTTAAGAAAGAAGAAACACAATAGCAACGTACATTGCATAGTTACACTTCAGTTAATCAGCGGATACACACAGGAATACTATTTTGTTTCAGCTCTGTGGACATATGAACTGGATCACCATGGACAGTTTTGTTTGTTGTCCCATGCTACACTAGGCAATGTCCCAGCACAATAAATAATAGCCGCCCAGTAAATAATACAGTCTGAATCCCACTAAGCAGTGACTGGTGAAAGGATGAACGACATGCATCAACGGGGAAATTGACAACGAAACACTGTGATGACTGTAGTAACACAGATGAATTTCTTGGGAGCAGCTTTACCGACGAAGAATGATTTGCGCAATATTATCACTTTCCTTTTTCTTTTTATAAAAAGCGGTAAATCCAGGCTAATGGTGAAATACCCGTGAATGTATTGAAGTAGACACACTGAAACGTACTTTATTAATAGTTTCTTTTAATAGAATAATTTATTGGCCTTCACCAACCCATGTTGTGGTAAGAGGCGATTATTGGGATCTTGTGTCCACCCTCGCTGACTTGGTTGGCACATGTCATCGTATCCCAGTTGTGTAGATTCATGTTCATGCTGTCGATCACTGGATTGTCTGCTCCATGCAGACCGCTGTGATGTAGATTGAATAATGTTGATACGGCGTTAAATAGCTAACAAACAAACAGAAACATTGTCAGAGCGTTGTGTCCTTTTGGGTTTCTCTAAATCTAGCCTCTGTAAAAACTCACACAAACAGCCACATACACGCCAATTTCCAACGCTTCCCTGTAACCCAATATCACTTGTATTAAATTCGTTGTTGCGTGAAAGGAAGTGATGATTTTGAAAAGCAATGATTACATTGCATGCCTGGTCTTGTGTACATGAATAGTAGTTGAGGTCATGTAAAATCTATAAAAAATATGCTGTTATTCCCTCTTTGTCAGCCACACATCGAGCTGTGTAAGGCAATCCATTTTTGAGAGGACATGAAAAATGAACAGTTCTATTAAAGGTTTCTAATAACAAGCAAATACCGTACAAAGACAAACGTTCAGTCATTCTGTATACATTACCAAGCATTCATTTTTAATTAATAAGAAATGAACTGGTCTTATGACTGGAGCAGAAAAGGCAAACTATAGAGCATTGTCAACAGTATCCCAATATTTGCAGGTCGATTTAAAAACCAAAATGTAAATAGAATGCCCCAGCGTCTCCGGTTAGTTATTTACTAACTAAAAACGTACTTGAAATATCGTGTTTGATCATATATATTAGCACAAGTGCACCTTAAAGAGTATAAATGTTGTCAGTTGTCATAGCACTTCATTCTTTAGGGCACCCGTGAAGAGCCACCTCCTCGTGGAGGGGGCTGGGTAACGCTAAGCGCTCTTCGACCCCCCGTTGTGGACCCGGGGGTATATTTGGTCCACCAACCCGTTTGCCGTGGGCTGCGCCCTTGTGTCTTAGGAGGAAGGGAGTCTGGTGGTTGAGGGCACTGGTTCCAGGAACAGTGTTCCTTTGCCTAACACACCACTTCGCCCCTGACTTCACCTAAACGGGTGGTTGAATGGGCCCGGTTCAACCAATCGGCTGGTCATGCTGAGCCCTGTGCATTCAACTTGTTTTTGCACAAATCTGATTCTTTCAAGTGTTTGCCATGGGGTCGTGTTCAAATAGCTTGTAGACCTGCAATATTAATTGATTTTAGATAGATCAAAATATACTTACCTAGAGTCTTAATGCCCAGAAGGCGATGGCTCATGGGTCAATCTGGTGGATTTATTGATCTTGAATTGATACTTCTGCTGGAGTATATCATCCCAGTATCCTTGGTGCTGCTAGTTGGAAATCCACTGGCTTATAGCATTGTCCTCGTGATACTCCGTGGTGGGTGGGGAGCTGGGATGATGAACCATTATAAAAACAACCATGGTATACCAAACCCCTTAAAAAAACCAAACGTCCACTAGACAGTGATGATGAACAACCATCAAACTCTATCGATTACTGGCCACGATTCTTGGTATTGGAGACTCCTGATAAAACGCCTCTGAAATTGAATCCATTTGCAATATCAAAGGGCATACATGGCATTGCAGGAGATGTCAAAAATATTAAACGCTTACGTTCAGGTGCACTACTAATTGGAAATCCACTGGCTTATAGCATTGTCTTCGTGATACTCCGTGGTGGGTGGGGAGCTGGGATGATGAACCATTATAAAAACAACCATGGTATACCAAACCCCTTAAAAAAAACCAAACGTCTACTAGACAGTGATGATGAACATCCATCAAACTCTATCGATTACTGGCCACGATTCTTGGTATTGGAGACTCCTGATAAAACGCCTCTGAAATTGAATCCATTTGCAATATCAAAGGGCATACATGGCATTGCAGGAGATGTCAAAAATATTAAACGCTTACGTTCAGGTGCACTACTAATTGAATGTTACAGAAGGCAACAAGCGTCAAACCTCATATCCATTGACTCATTTGTGGGCATCCCTGTTTCAGTTACTGCTCACAGAACCCTTAATACTAGCAAAGGCATCGTCAGAGACAGGGAACGCCTTTTGACTGATATGACAGAACTAGACATTGTGTCTGAAAAGAAAGATCTAGACATTGTATCTCAAAAGGTTCACCACCCGGAAAAACAATGGGATCATTCAAACAAACACTTATTTCATTCTCCTCTCCGAATCCCCCACGGTCAATCAAGGCAGGATATTGTAATATTGCAGTTGACATCAATATTCCGAATCCGTTAAGGTGTTATAGATGTCAGAAATATGGTCATGGTGTAAACACTTGCACAAAACCAATCACGTGTGGTCATTGTAGTGAGACATCTCATGTCACCGAGGACTGTGACAGTGGCATTAAAAAGTGTACTAACTGTTCGGATAACCATTTTTCCTTTTCAAAGGACTGTAAAGTGTGAAAAGAACAAATGGAAATTAACAGAATTAAATTCACACAAAACAGTAGCTTTGCTGATGCAAAAAAACTGGTTGAATCTGCAGTGCCCAATGAGACATATGCATCTGTAATCAGGACATCCTCTGAAATCACTTCAAAGGTACATACTGGCCCAGTATCCACATTGTCAGTAAACTGCCAAACAGACTTAACTTGGGTGAAAACTACAAAGCCTCAAATTGTCACACCCGAACGCTCTACTCAGACTCCAGAATCATGTTTAAACAGACAGATACTCCCTAAAGCACCGACACGACCAAACAGGCAGAATTCATCGTCATCTGAATCCAATACTGAAACTAGATCTGAAACAATTCCGAAAGAATTTGGAAACAAAATGTCAAACAGAGAAAAGACATATTGAAAAGTGGAAGACTTTCCAAAGGTTCAGAAAATCGAATTCAGTTGTTTAATCGATATGGTTCACTTGGGGATATGGATGTGTCAGAAAACATCCATCCACGGGCACATAGCTTGTCGCCCTCGAAGACAGTGAGGGGTAGATCCCCTATTAATCCACCTAAAAGATAGGTTATTCTACTAATATCGTACAGTGGAACTGTAGAGGACTAAAATTTAATTTTAATGAAATACTGCTATTGGTCCAAGATTTAAGACATATCTGAAACAGACAGACAGTTTTGACTCACGTCAGTTTACAGCCTATCATTGTTTTTCTCCTCCGGGCGATAGGGCCACTGGAGGATCTACTATCCTTATACGACAGGATGTTATTCCTAGCCCTGTTACACTCAACACTAATCTCCAGGCTGTTGCAGCGCGACTTACTCTGGGTGTAGCATTCACATTGTGCTCTCTATATGTTCCGCCTTCTTCGGCACGTCAGCAGACAGACCAATGTGCTTGACATCATTCAATTTGAATGATTGATTTTTCCAGGCCACTGTACTTTTAAGGTCTCCCCAGATAAGTTCGACTGGGTTAAGATCACAGTGGTACGGTGGTTATCTCAAGACCTTATGGCGGTGTTGGCGTAGCATGTTGTCAATGTTATATGTGGGTGGAGGTCTGTTAGGTTTAATCAAAGAGTACAACTGTGGTTTAGTGGCCTTAATTGAAAATTGTATATTGTAATTTGTTAGCCATTGCTGCATATCTGACTTCTTTGTATTGGAAGTTGGGCACCTATTGTTTGGATCTCGAACACTGTGATAGGGAGCATTGTCCATGACAATTAGACTTTTGTAAGGCAGAGCTGGCAACAATTGTTCCTCAACATACTGTGTGAAAACCGTTGAGATCATTTCTGTATGATAGTCCCTACCATCTGTGCTCTTTGACCGAAATACCAGATCACACCCAGGTAGGAATCTACGGTGGGAACCAGCATGAAGAACGATTAAACGTTCACCTTTGCCTGTTGGTATTTTCCTACCATCACTGGGATCAGTGGGTAGCCACTGTCTGGCAGCAGTATCGTTTGCATTGACCCAGGTCTCATCCAGATATATAGGTTCGAACCCATCCTCTCTTGCCTGCTTAATTTCTCTCAGATAGTTACACCTTATTTTCACAATATCAGATCTATCACACATTACAAGTTTCTGGTTTGCTACCTTCTTGTACTTGTATCCAAATTTGAGCAGTAGTTTGCTTAGCATAAACCTAGAAACATTAATGTCGTGATCCTCTGCAAGGATGTGTTTTAACTTTCTTGTGGACTGGTGTTCATTTCTAGCAAAAAGCCGGCGAATGACATCTCTGATGACCCTGATGTCAAAAGAATCTAACTTTGGATGCCTACCTTTTTGTACAAGGTTTTGTTTATTGGTTGTTGGTTTATTTTTCACAATTTTTAGCACGATGTTCTTTTTCATGCCAAGAGCAAAAGTTGTACGTTTCATGTAATCCGACACCTTATAAATCGGTTTGCTACGTTTGCTCTCTTTTAAACAAAAATTCAACACATTTCTAATTAAACTGAATAAGCTTTCATGATGACAGCTAGAAGTAGTCAATGTGAATGATCCAAACGGTCGATCACTGTGCAGTGCACAGGTAACTATCATGAACTGCACGTGCATTTACCTTTATGACCCAACACTGCCGCTGTTACAGGTCACTGGCTCCCTCCCTCTGCCAGCAGTCTGCGTTCTGCTGCTTATTTTGTTGACAGTTACATAGACAGATTCTTTAATTCAAATGCATAAAATCGGTGATTTACAATGTGATTAGGTTGTCTGACAAAACATCCACTTGCACAGTTTGAGATCGATTGGATCATTGGATGAAGAGATATTTACAAAAAACGGGTCCACATGCATTTCATGCCAAACTATAGTAAACATCTTAACTCACTCGGTAACAAGCTACTCGACATATATGCATCTGTGTAGTCAAATACTTCATAAGATCGTTCTAGATACATACAACAATCAATCCGAGGTCGATTTGTAATGAGTGGATGTACATACGCATCATATACTCACACGCAAAAGAAACGCAAGTTTCTTACTCAAAGGAGGAATTAAACTCAGACCCCTATAATTATAACAACGTTGGTAAATAATGATGGTTGATGGCGTTGTTAACATTTTCTGTTGCGTTTTGCAAAGCCAGTGTGAGAAAAGAAGAAAAAAACCGAATCGCCAGAACGCACCGCTTCAATGGCGATGTGGGCATCATGCACACTTTCCTCATGCAATCAAACATGCACGAGTTGTCACCATCCTCAGTGGGTATAAAACTGAGCCAAAATCTTTGGCCAGTCACGTTTAAATCAACTTGAGAGGAACCAGGCTATCGGACGGTTGGAAGCTGAAGAGTCTGTCCAAGATGTTGCCCGCCACCTTAATGTCCACATAACCACGATCTACCGTCTCCAGCATCGATACAACACAACGCATACTACAGATGACCTTCCCCGAAGCGGCCGACCTAGGTCACCACCCCTCGACAAGATCGACACATTACACGTCAACACCAGCGAGATCCTTTCCTGACAGCAAGCCAGACTGCTCGAGACACCATAGGAACGCATAATCGACGCATCAGCCGTGACACTGTCATCCGACGTCTGCGTTCCAACAACCTACGATGTCGCCGACCAGCACGTCGTCCTGTCCTCCAACCACGGCATCGACAAGCACGACTTCAGTGGGCACAGGGTCATCAAAACTGGCGTCAACGTGAATGGAGACGTGTCATATTCTCTGATGAGAGTCGGTTTTGTGTGTCACATGCAGATGGGAGGGTCAGAGTTTGGCGACGTCTTTTTGCTGACAGAAATGTTTTGGAAAGGGATGCATGGGGTGGACCTAGTGTCATGATTTGGGCCGGAATTGGACTTAATGCGAGACTTGGACCAATGTGCTTCCAGAATGTGGGTCAAGGTCGAGGACATGGGGTCACAGCTCAGCGTTACTTTGACCAAGTCATCAGACCCCATGTTGTTCAATTTTTTCGCCCAACATCGTAACCACCTTTTCCAGCAGGATAACGCTCGTCCACATGTTGTAAGAGCTACCATGGACTGTCTTCAACAACACAACATCCGTGTCCTACCGTGGCCAGCACTCAGCCCTGACCTGAACCCAATCGAGCACTTGTGGGATGAGGTTCAAAGGCGCCTGAATGAAGTGCGACCAGTGCCTACAACTGCTGAGGAACTTCGTACAGCTGTTCTGGATGTGTGCAGGAGGATCCCCAGGGCCTTTACGAATCGTCTGATCCACTCCATGTACAGGAGATGTGTTGCAGTGACCAATGCTAATGGTGGCCACACCAGGTATTGAATGACGTCATGGCAATTGACTAGAATCTGCGCAACTCTTCTGCTGTCACAAAATGTAATGACGTCATCTGTTTTTGTTGCCAATGAACTGTTCTTGCTCAAATTTCTGTATATCTGACGCTGTTGGTATTTGTATTCTATACTGTTAAAAAATAAGTACATATATTCTTTATACTAGACTTGCGTTTCTTTTGCGTGTGAGTTTATATAAATAATGCATATCAAGTACATATCATATCAGATAGTTAATATCTCAAATTGTTATATTCTAGTTGTTTAAATGTCCTTTGTCGACAGATTTATATTCAGATATTATATAGTGCGAATGCATTACCTGTTATAGTCACGATTTGGCTGAAATAGTGCCGATGTGACTATAAATTTTAACTCACTCATTCATATCAGATAGACTACGTGACCTGTCACGAGAAGAGTTTAACTTTTTACAGACACAACACCCTCGATAATGTTTTGATTGATAACGACATAAAGGATTGCTGTCTTCTTGCACACACCAGCAGACGAGTAAGGTTCTTCACTTCTCACTCCACATTTCCACAATGAGTGAGTGAGTGAGTTAAAATTTAACGTCCTCGGCAATATTTCAGCCATATAGTGACGAGAAATGTTGTACATACACAATAAATACAAGTAGGTAAATAAATAGTCATCGGCGGACTGTAAAATAACTAGAGTACACACAAAGAGTTAAAACTAGCTAGCATATCTGTAAAAGTAGAAAACTATTTTAGACAACTCAATGTAAAAATGGGCTATTGATCTCCAACAACTGAAGATAGATCACCATACTAGGAACCATGGGGACTTACATTTGCTTCCTGCATGGACCCTAGCTGGATTTACACAACCTCTCCAACTGCTGGCGATTGTAGGCAAATTTAGCCACAAATTAAAATGACGATCTCCTTAATGACTTTCGAAAGGGGTTCAATTTGATGGGTAGATAATCGGTAGTTTACTAACTAAGATACTAGCCTACGAATCAATGTTTTTAGAACCGGTGCTGTTGGGTGATCTAGTTCATTACTTCGTTTTGTTTCGAGGTGAAAGCTTGTTGTGAGGTGAGGTGAAATTGGGTCTAACGTCGTGCTGGAGAATATTTCGCTCACATGACGACGTTCATGCGTGTGTATGTGTATGTGCGGCTGCTTGTACTAGCCCAGACTGAGGCTGGTTTTATAGTGCTAGCCCACTGAGATACCATGCCGCAGTGAAGCATGAATACCCCACTCAGACACATTATACTGACTCCGAGCCGACCAGTCCTTGTTGTACCCATTAATGCCAAGCGCCAGGCAGGGACCAACAAGTACCATATTTTAACGTCTTTTGGTATGACGCGGTCGGGATCGAACCCGCGACCTTCCGCTCTCCGGGCGGACGCTCTAACCACTACACCACGGAGGCGGTCGAAAGCTTGTTGTAGTGACATTATGAAAAGGAAATGATTAGGCATCTCTGACACCACGTGTCAACAAGGACGCCCGATTTGTTGCACCGGATTTCCAAGATGCTAACACGTGGGATACAGGGGTGAATGCTCCAGAGAATGTGACACGAATAGCTCTACGTATCTACCAATTCACTGCCAGGCTACACAACGGCCCAGCCGGATGGGAAAGCGCAACCTCCGGCCCTGACTTGCAGCCATACGCCATATTGCAGCTAGCCGTGTATGCGGTTCAAAAGCTGAGACATGGACAATATATCCTTCACAAATGCATGACATGTCCCGGAGCAACTGCATATAATTGATGTGCCAAGCAACTACCTGTGTGAAAAGAAAAACGCCATTACTCAGTCAAGTTGTTTTATTCGACCATATATAATTTTCAGACGGTATCATCAAGATTTTTCAGACAGAAAACGAACAACAATTTCTGTAACTGATCCCTCAAATTTTGAAATGTCCTCAACAATGTCTTACATTAAACATTTGTATAAAGATTTACCGAGGCCTTGAAGGTTTAAACCCTGATCACACAACGTTTGGGCAAGAGTCGGATGAAAACATCTATCACATTTACAGGACAGCAACAGAATAACAAGAAACTTCGTGCTTTCGATTGCTGAACAAATGTGGTCATGACTCATATACATGTATGGTGGCAAAAAAGCGAAATAAGACGTTTTTACTATCGTTCGATCGAGGCGTCTCTGTTCGAAATACTATCTCAGGTGGGATAGCCTAGTGGTTAAAGCGCACGCTCATCACCAAGACATCCATTTGAATAAATACGAACTATTTTGTACATAGGCTCATGTCCGATGATAAAAAGATGACAGGCGTCCGTGTAGGATGTGTCAGTGTCAAGATGGTCACTTGTATGAAAACCTGACTGACTGAGTATCGGTTTACGCCTCTTTTAGCAATATTCCAACAATATCACGGCGGGAGATACCAGAGATGAGCTTCACACATGGCACCCGTATGGGGAATGGAGCCCTGTCTCCGTTGACGAGCGAACACTTTAACCACTGTAACGGACCAGAGTGAATGCATTATGCCTTTAAATTTGACTAATTCACGGACTTTGTATCACATATGTATCACATTCTTAGTCTGCGGGAACCAGTTCTACACGTGCTTTCGAATCTGTGCATGAGTAACCCCTCCCCCCTCTTATTACCATAGCGAAATGTTTATTATACATGTGAGGTTAAAAAAGTCTTAGAAAATACATGTTCTACTAAATCCACTCCTGCATATGACTGTGTTTTAATCACCTTTATAAAGTGCTCCATAATAACAAATCATCAATTATCCGGAAACTTGGAATATTGCAATCAGAATGAAAGGGTTGGTCTAAATCCATCTGGCTAGTGTTCTTACAGGGGTCAGACACGTTGGGTGCCGTCGTTTAAACGTCGACTATACACAATCCATGCACATGTTGCAAATCGGCGTTTGGTTCCCTGGGCTAACTGGTGGTATCATCAGAAGTCTGTAGTAGGGTCGAAGCCGGGGCGCTTGGTAGCCAGAGTTAGCCCGTTTTATGGCAGGTTTTCATGTTGCATATAGTTCTAATGCTTCGTACGTCCACCACAGGGTTCTGTGGTTACTATGGACTGAAAGCCCTGTCTCCTAGCTTTCAGGTCATGTGTGACATGTGCGGATGTCGTCACGTCCCATGCGTGTCACGGGCGCCAAGACAGCTCACATTTGATCAGTGCATCCCGTTTGCCCCAATTGAAAAAGAGACATATGCACCATAATCATATATGAAAGCGTTGCCATGTGCACGAAGTTCCCGGGATTATCACGGGGTCGAAGTGGGGCACCTGGTTGGACGTCCAGGCCCATGTTGCCATATGTTATAGGCCTGCTCTTTTTAACAAGAAAAGAGCATTGCTCAACGAGCATCGTTTCCATAAAAAACGAGTGGGTGGGTGGGTGAGTGAGTGAGCCATGGGTGAGACCTGGTGCCAGATTAGGGAGGAGTGTATAGTTGTGTTATGGTGAAGAAACCAGTGGGTGAGTGAGTGAAACACGACGCTAGAATAGAGACGAGTGAAATGTATGTTATGGCGTGAGTGAGAGTGAATATTTAGCGTCACATCAGCGCTATTTCGTTCATATCATGCAGAGAACAATTAATGTATATTTAAGTTCAATAATTAAGCACGTAAGAACATGTCGTTGGTGGACAGTACAACTACATCATAGTATCATAGATATTAAGTTAATATTCGTATGTTATAAAAACTTATATTATTAGATAGAACAATGCAATATGAAAACGGGCTGTAGATGACCAGCAACTAAAGCGAGTGAGTGAGTTTAGTTTCACGACGCACTCAGCAATATTCCAGCTATATGGCGGCGGTCTGTCAGTAATCGAGTCTGGACCAGACAATCCAGTGATCAACAGCATGAGAATCGATCTGCGCAATTGGTAACCGATGACATGTGTCAACCAAGCCAGCGAGCCTGACCACCCGATCCCGTTAGTTGCCTCTTACGACAAGCATGGGTTACTGAAGGTTCATTCTAACACGGACCTTCACGGGTAACCAGCAACTGAAAGCAGATCCCCACACTGGGGTCGATCGGTACACATTTGCTGTTCGCTTTTGTGTCAAACGGAAACTATTTAGAAGGACCACACATCTGCGATTAGAAACAAGATTTAAACTGCTTAAGCTTCACTAAATTTGAATTTTGAATGTTCATTCTTAAACAGCCAAAAGGCATCACATAGTTGGTTTCAAACCAGTGCAATCATTGGAAATAATCGTTTTCTCAAAGCGGCAGCCATTAATGCGACAACATCCTTTTCATAATCATCGTGATGATACCATGCATTCCTGAATATGCAAACAAATTGAAACTGTGCATTTTAAGTTCTGTAGGACTTTTCTCATAGTCAGGAAGTATACCAACAATGACATGGTGCTTGGAGAGTGTGGCTCTCACTGCAGTATCACTATACCTCCAGATCAATAATGTACTGGTGCAGGCTGACGCAGCTACAACACCATAGACTTACTTATGAAGCCTACAAAATGCTAAATTTCTCTTGATGATAATAATGAACCTACCTGTGCATCACGCATAAGACTAATGCTTTTTTCAGAATGGTTTTGGGTTTGTATGGATCTCGCACGAAAGTGGCTGCATTAGAACATTCACATCTATCTTCAAGCAGCAATTTTATGACTGCTTCTTTCAATCTGGCGCTCCTCACTTGACTTTTCATCTTAATGTAAATATTATTCACAATTTTAATCTTTACTTAATGTTGAACACTACATGTCCTGTGGCCTCCTACCATATCAACATAAAGTTATAACCATGTTCCCCCCTAACAACTTTAGACCAGCAGTGGAAACCGGTCGTCAGACCAATACACCCTATGATCAAGGTCTCTGCCTCTACTGCCACTCTGTTGGACTAAACTATGTTGAAGACGAGCTCCATGACCTACGTAACTGTGGTAAATACTCTGGCATGAGAAAGAAGTGTTTCACAACCCACCAGAACCACCATCCAACAAATGAAAACTTTGTGTGTTTAATCAGCTGTAACAACATGACTTGTATAAAAACATTAAGTACATTCCTCTCCGCTGTATTAAAACTAAGACGTAAACCCACCATTACAATAAATGGATCTTGTATTTCAATCGTTATCCTCCATCCAGCATGTATGTTTTATTTATATATGCATTGTATTTGCATCATGGGCCAGTGACCTATATTACTGAAGCAAATGTATGTATGTTTGTCTATTCCCGAATAAGCGTTCCAAGGTACCTACTCTACCACGTTATGCAAAAAAGACCTCCTATTTGACTTGATTACCCCCTTTTAAACTAAAGTTGGTAGAAAAACGAGGCATGGTACTGCCCATTAACATTCAAATATATTCACTTTCAGAAAACAAGTTTCCTATAAATCACAGTTTCTTGCATTTATTCATTTGTTCTCGTCTTGGAACTGACTATTTTAGTTCCTGCTATCAGTCTGTAACTTAGTGTCTTCTATGAACCTGAAAACTAACTGATTTACACACTTTGGGTGCTGGAAATAAGATTCTAGAGGGTAAAGTACAAGGGACACAAATGATACTGATATGTACAGTGGTCTTGATGCCTATATGTGTGAAGACTATTTCTGGTGTCCCCAGCCGTGATATTGCTGGAATATTGCTAAAAGCGGCGTAAAGCCATACTCACTCACTCACTCACTCACTTGATGCCTATTATAACTGTGGTGAGCGGTAATCTTAAAGGTCACATGCAACCAAAAAATCAAACATAATTAAAACACAATTATCACTTATTCATGACATATAATATAAACTGCTGGTTATGAAAAAACATAAAAAAACAAAATTATAAGCGTACAATCGCAAATCAAAAGTGCAATATTTTGTACTTGGGTTTACTTCCCAAGAAACGAAGCAGCCGGGATACCGAACCCAGTCAGAGCGGGTGGGTGTGCACTCAAGTGAAACGGCTGGTTCATTTGCAGATGCCCTCACGGCTCATTGTGTGTGTATATATAGAGATGTTGGGTTTTGTAAATACATGCTCATTTTTTTGTGTTTAACATTTTGCAATCAACAGACAACATAACATATCATGTGTACAAGTATCACACCTGCCTGTCTGTGTAATTACATAATGTGACAGAGACGGAACTCGGGCCATAAATCAATGCGATTTGTTTATGGTGTATAGCCTGATAGGTGTTAAGTTCAAATTGTATGTGGTCAGTGATTGAAATATTGTCATTAGCAGACAGGCAGGCAGACACATAGGTGCCAATAAAACAGACATTGAGTTTTGTCTATATCACAGTTAGAAATTCATTCGACGCTAAATAATGACAGTGCTTTTAAGTATCGAACTGAGAAAGTGACTCGGTAAGAAGAACGTGTGGTGAAATAGACAAATGAAATTATATAAACAGTTAAATCGGTAATCTACTGTAGTAACATATAAAAAGCTCGCGCCTGTTAAATATCAACAAAACATTAGAAAAAAAGCTCACACCAAAGCCTTCACCGAATATTCACCGGACAACCCGCTTCCAAGTTCCTCGAACCTATTTCACTGCGCATGTGCTATGAGCGCAGCCCAGCTGTTGAAACCACTTCAATTCCCCCAAGCGCTGGGGGAAAGTTAGTGAATCGTTTGAACTACGATTTCGCGCGGGTTTTTTCATCGCGTTATTTTTCAACTTTATAAGTTGAATTTGCATTTTTGATGATTTGTTTCGGTAAGTCCATACCGAAAGGTATCAGAATCTGCAAAGTTGTGTTTTACGTTGCATGTGACCTTTAACTAAATGGAGTATATTGGCATCAAACATATTGGCCCATTATATTCTAGAAGTATAACAAAAATTGCCTTCGGTGATTCAAGACACAATTACAAAACATATATTTTCTTTGATTTAAGTTGGGTTACCAGGACCTTCACGGGTCTTCACAAAACAGAACATAATTAATCTGATTGTAGGGAATTAAACCACAGAAGTATATCAATCCTAGCCATTGCTCTCAGTGGTTTGTTTCGTATGACCATCGGAAACAGAAATATTAATACTTTAAATTAACAGACGTTCTGTTCAAAGACACTCCAGTCAGGCGCATCCACTGTGATGTCACTGCTGCTGCTCACGTTGTAAGAGATCTCGCAGATTCCACCGAGTTTTCTGTAGTTGAAAAATGGACAGGAGCCATATTCCAAGCAGGATCTCGCACATTGGAGGACAGATGTGGTTGGTACCTCGTGAGGGTTCGGCATGACTGCCTTCTTGCCAGGTTGCTTTACAAACTTGGCATCTGAAATATTTATCTCTTCATTCATACGTTGCTAACAGCAGAGAAGTACATGCTTACCCCTACATGACCCGTATTGTCATCACCGAGTTTCAGTGATCATTTCGTAGACTTTACACACTTAGTTTACAATTCTACACCAAACCCCATTTGGGAACTCTCAGTGATAAACTGAACATTAGCCAACAGATTTGACGAGAATGATTACGACATGCAAATGTACAGACTCAATGCAAAACGTTACCCCTGACTGTCTCTTCCGGTTCTCGTGATTCATACACCTCGACCTCGCACAAATAGATGGGACTGTCTTGGGTAAAGCGCACAAATCGTCCTCTTACTGGCGTCGGGCAGTACACTGTCTCCGCCACGGCTTCGGTGAATCTCCCGTTGTACTGAGCGCAAAGTTTAGGACACTGCGGATCTTGGAATACGTCCAAACGGAATTTGTTGGGTATGCCATCTGAAAAAAAGACATTAAGTGAACTTATGACACCGGCTAGTATTAGAATCAATTTTAGCACATGCACAGGTTAATACTTTCAGTCATACTTTGAAGAAGTATGGATGATTTAACAACTGGCGGAATATAGAAACTTGTGTTTCTGTCAGCAAGGTGAGTGAGTGAGTGAGTGAGTTTAGTTTTACTCCGCACTCAGCAATATTCCAGCTATATGGCGGCGGTCTGTAAATAATCGAGTCTGGAACAGACAATACAGTGATCAACAGCATGAGCATCGACCTGCGCAATTGGGAACCGATGACATGTGTCAACCAAGTCAGCGAACCTGACCACCCGATCCCGTTAGTCGCCTCTTACGACAAGCATGGGTTACTGAAGATCAATATTCTAACCCGGATCTTCACGAGTCTGCCAGGAAGGTAACCAGGCGGCAGAAAGTATAGTAGCCACAAAAAGAAACTGCATATATAAAATCAAAATATATTTTGAACTATATGTGTACATAAATACAGACACACAGTAATTAGTGAACTGAATTGAACATATGCGCTATTTTTCGGCATGGACACGTAGACATGCGCATCTCAGTAAACTGTGGTGGCCCAAGCGTATCGGAATAATTAACGGATAATGTGGCTTCCTATTTCCATTGCCACCATAACACCAATTCAACACTATTGCGACGTTATCAAAACAATAATGAAGTTGCCGATTGCTCGCGTCACATCGCCAAGACAGGACTGTATTATTATTATAATAGGATTATGGGGTATGTATATAGCGCACATATCCCCGCGACTAGTGCATGCTCAAGGCGCTGGTATTTATCCCTCGATCACTGGATGTCAATCTCAACGGCACTTCGTATTATCAATATCAACTCCCCTGGGGAGTATACAACTCTTGCTGCCACTAGGCGCACGGAGTTATTGTGGCTTTCTCACCCTAACTCCTAGCTCCTCAATCCGAGGGCTCTCAGAACAGTATTAAGTTTTAACATACACACCGTGGTCTACCACGTCCCCGTCATAATACACAGACCATTCAAATGTCACGTAAACAGATTCAGCAGAGGTGAGGTGAAATTGGGCTTAACGTCGTGCTTGAGAATATTTCGCTCATATGACGACGTGCATGCGTGTGTATGTGTTTGTGCGGCTGCTTGTACTAGCCCAGACTGAAGCTGGTTTTATAGTGCTAGCCCACTGAGATACCATGCCGCAGTGAAGCATGAATACCCCACTCAGACACATTATACTGACTCCGAGCCGACCAGTCCTTGTTGTACCCATTAATGCCGAGCGCCAGGCAGGGACCAACAAGTACCATATTTTAACGTCTTTTGGTATGACGCGGTCGGTGATAGAACCCGCGACCTTCCGCTCTCCGTGCGGACGCTCTGACCACTACACCACGGAGGCGGTCGAGACGCAAAAGTGGGATGCCACAGTCAACACTCGGAAACCATCTTGCTCGGGAAAATGTATTTGACGCATGGCACAGGCGGCCCACAAAGCGACATTAAGGCTGCGACTATCGTAAGTGTACATTACAGTATCGTACTTATTATCTGTGTAACGGACCCCAAAAGCAAAAACATACAGCAAGTTTCGCCAGTAAAATTAAGGATCCCAAGCTCTCGAGTTTTCCCTACAAATATGGAAACAAAATAACAGAAAAAAAATATGCTGTTCCAGTGTCTAAATGTCACTGAACCTTTCCGGCATTGCTATACGTACGTGGGTACTCCGCTGGGGTTATCCTGACACGGCCCACTCTGACAGTCACCTGCAGATCCACCTGCCACCATCCAGGTCGAGCATACGATCCTCCGACTTCAACGTAGGTGCATTTCAGATTTTGTCGTTTTTGGTAATATTGAAGCCGTCCACTGCCCGCTCTGGACCTTCAGTGGCGTAGTCATTATTAATACTATGGGTGGCGGGACGCAGAAGGGCGAGGTTGTTGTCACCTGAACAGTTGTAAAAGCACAACATATTATGAGAATTGAACGTTCTGTGCAAACAATTCAGACTGTTATTGAGGAGGAATGCTCCTTAAAAGAGGCCCTAATACTGTGGTATTACCTTTGCTCTTGCCTGTTTTTTTAGATTGTGTTGTATTTGTACATGCTTATAAACACGTTTTAAATAAAATTCGTTAATCTATTTATTGTACTAACCTTCGAATACGTCTTTTTGGTTATGTCTGGAAAATTGTCAGTGTGATGTTAAATTTCAACTCGGTGCACCGTTCTTAATTAACATTAGGATCGAACTGTGTTACTGCCAAAACAGTGAAGTTTGTCGTCACAGGTTAAATAAAAGTGACAAAGTTATGACAAATCTCCATTTCCTATTCCGTCAATTTCACAAACATGTGTCCACGAAACACTATCACTGAATGTCTATATAAAGACGATATAAAGGAGGGTCTCCATAGTTTCCCAGTCATGCATAATTCTTGTGTTTTTGGATCGCATTCAGTAGCATCCTATTATAGGAAGGTGGTCTAGATCTGTAATTATTCCACTCTGGACCAGACTCTCAATTCGGTTACTTTCTATATAAGATACAATGAAGTGAAATGAAAATGCATGATGGAATAACACCTCATATTGCATTAACATGTGCACAAATCAGATGTATGGTTTGACTAAAACTAAGTTCTTTCACATTACTTCTGCACAAGGTTTTACTGGAGAAACACTACTTTGGCAGATATACTAATGGGGAACAATGTAACTGTGCATAACATAAAATTGCATATTTCAAACAGGCACGTCTTGCCTTGTGCAGACACCATCTACGGTACAGGAGACAAGATTGGGATGGCGTTTTGTTCACTGACGAGTCGAGACTTCATCTGGACAGCTCAGATGGAGGTGAAAGGGTGTACAAACAGCGAGGTGAACGGTATGCTGATGCATTTTTTGTTCAACTTGGACAGTTTGACGGCGTTATGGTATGGGGAATCATCACCATGAGGGTCGGACACAAATTGTTATTGTCAATGGCAGTCTGGCAGATCTGCGATACAGGGATGAGATCACTGAAAAATGAAAGCAGGGAGACACTTCAAATCAGATGGAGGTGACAGCGAAACGGTATGCTGATGCTATTTGACGGCGTTATGGTATGGGGAATCATCACCATGAGGGTCGGACACAAATTGTTATTGTCAATGGCAGTCTGGCAGATCTGCGATACAGGGATTTTGAAAATCAAATAAGAGATAACATAACAACCGTTAACCTTGACAGCAAAAAAAGTAGCTATTACAAGCTTAGTTGTTGTGCTGGACAGGTTTTGAGTAAGTTCATGATAGCAAGCATACGTGCCCATGGATGACAGACATGCCGCATCTTTGTTGATTGGAATATTATTCTCAGAAAGAAATGCAGAGGACACCTCACACGATTCAGGAACATGCTGACGAAATGACCAGCTTCTGAGAATTTTTTATCAGAGTAGCAGGTGTCCTTGAGAGACATTCTCATCAATGAAGTTATTGAGCTTGATGAGTTTCTGTTATTTCATGAGACCAATGAGACACCTAGTACAGCTGACACGGTGTGTCTGCAACTGTACAGGTGTGGGAGGACAAAGACCTGAAAGTGCCGAAATCGACAACAATGTAAATTCTACCATGACATTTAAGTATGTTCGTCTTTGATTAGCTGTTACTAATAAAATAGAAGTGAAAAATTTTCAATAACCACTTCTGAGAGCCGGTTCACTGCGCGTAGGAATATTTTGCACTCATTAACTCTTACAAAGGTCGTCTGAAACTGTTACGTTTGACCTCGGCGATTTCTTTGATATGTTTGGATCGGATATGGAGGAAAATATTGACCCAGCCTGGTTCCAACATGAAATGACTGAACAATCACACAAAGTAACGAAGTACCGAAGGTATGAATATGTAAACGTCATAATGTCCAGTTTCTAAGAGTCGTAGTCTAGGCCTGTCATAACACTACGCAAGGGTAATGAGTGCACATTTAAAACGCGTTTTATTCATGGTGCATATGTCATGGTGGAATGGAGATAATCCTATGTTTCATTTAGCAGCGTTCATCCAACTATGATCACTTCAAAAATGTAAACACAATAGGATTATCTCCTAAACAGACACTTCTCACAATACCTTGGGGTAATCACTGGAGCCAGGTATGTGTGCTATGGGTAATGTTCAATGAATTCCATGTATTCTTGACCGTGTCGTAATCACAATTGCCAAGTCCCGGTTAGAGACTTACTCTTACTAGTTCCTCAAACCTGGAGCTCTCAGAAGAAGATCATTAACCTTTAACATACACAGCATGGTCTACCGCCATCCCGTCATGATACAAGAACCATTCAGCTGTCACGTTCATCAGGGTTCGAAATTACAGCAAGTAAAGACTTCTGCTGCACTTTGTTTATCAATTTAATAATCACTGGCCGAATGAGACATTGCCAGTTTCCATTGTATTACTTCTGCATTCAGCAAACAAGGTGTTTTAGATTGGACTTATTTTATGATAGTTTCAGGGAAATTTCGTTTCACAATCAGACTGATGCAACGACTAAGACAAACAGGCCTAGGAGTGGTGGACCGCGCGTGACAACGCCCGGTGATGATCGCCATATCCGGACAATTGGATCTGAGAAATCGTTTGGTAACGGCGACGTCAGCAGCAGCGACGGCACTGGGATAACATATCAGTCGACATACGTTGTACCGGCGAACTTATAGAACATGGTATTCGAGCACGTCGACCCTACCGTGGAGTGCATCTGGCTCTTCAAAACCGTCGTCTTCGATTGACATGGACCGGGAGAGTTCCATGTTGGCAGTGAGTGAGTGAATTTAGTTTTACGACGCACTCGGCAATATTCCAGCTATATGGCGGCGGTTTGTGAATAATCGAGTCTGGACCAGAAAATCCAGTGATCAACAGCATGATCATCGATCTGGGAAGCGATGACGTGTCAACCAAGTCAGCGAACTTGAACACCCGATGCCGATAGTCGCCTCGTACGACAAGGGTATATTAGCACCGACGGGAGTAGGTTTTGCCTGTGTTTACAGACGAGTAGGTGAACATTTAGCGCCGAATTGCCTTATGACCTTTATTACCAGGGCACGTGATGGTGTGGCAACCTGAATGCTCGAAGATACAGGGATGAAGTTTTGCCACCAGTTGTGTTGCCATTTATCCAGCAACAACCACGTGGTATTGTCTACCAACATGATAACGCAAGGCCTCATACAGCAAAACTGTCAAACGACTTTCTGCATAACGCTTACATGTTCTCCCGACATGAATACGATAGAACACGTATGGGACAACCTGGATCGACAAATCAGAAGACTACCAGCGCCACCTGTAACCGCTTATGCAACTGGAACAATGTCTCCGTCAGGAATGGCAACGGATCTCGCCTAACGTCATTCGTCATCAATGCGTCGACGTTGTTTGGCGTCTATTGAAGCCAATGGTGGTCACACTCACTATTGATTCGACATTTGATTACATTTTGCAGAAAGTTTTGCCTTTGTATAAACGTTGAGACAATGATACCATGTGTCTTTCAGTGTCAGTCAAACGGTACTAACGACTTTGTATGAAATGACATTGTGTATATTTGCTGTAGAATTGAATACTCCACTGAAATAAAACCAATGTTTATTTATATATTACACTAACCAAGGAAGTGTCACACCTTCATCCACAACATGCTTCTCAATTTTTCAACGGCTTTATTACTTCGTTAACATCTTACATCTCGTTCCAGGTAAGTGCGGTCAATTGTCGTGGAGTAATTTCATACAAGATTTGTCAGCTGTTAACAGGTATTTTAACATCAATATGTATCTATCATACAGTGTGAATTCTGCGAGGTGCAACAATTAATCCCAAGATCGTTAATGCAGCGTTTGTATCTCAAACACGTGTTACCACAAAGAATTATGATAAGAACCCAAAGGCCCAACGTAGAAGCTGTTTTGAATCATAACTGAAATTGCATTCAGAATATTTAAATCTAAAAAATAACAGAAAAAACTAAAGAGTACAAGGAAACAATCAAATAAAGTATTAAATGTTTCAGTTCCTTTGTGGTTTCCGATTTAATGTTCCGTTCTCTCCAATAAATAAAAAAGAAATTCGCATTTTTAATTGTTCGGATTAACGAATTGCAGAAATTCAAAAAATTTCGGAAAAGACAGTTAATGTCAATGGACAAAAGTCAGATGATCAAAGAGTACCAAGGCTGTAACTCAGGTGTAATGATCAGCATGTATGCTTACCTGTAACGATCCCCACAGTAAGCACGATTAAACAAACGACGCACTGCATACTTTCAGATATATGTGGAATGAGACAGACAGGTCCTTCCCGATTGGATTTCACACGAGCACTAATTTCGAAGTGACAAGAAGACATCTATGGCGTTGAGTAAACTGAATCAAAACACCTTTCAGACCTTCGTCAATACATTAATTATTAATGGATCAGAATACTGTGAGGGAAATCTTTGGAACCACACATAGAATATTTGAATAAATGAACCTGCCTTGTCGGTAACATTAACATTCAGTGTGAATACAGTGCATGAATAAATTCTAAAGACGCTTCCCTGACGCTTAGTCTGTTGAAGAAGTGTGCTGGCCTTTCTTTGATATCTCTATGTCGTACTTCCTGAATCAGAGGGTAATGAGGACAAACATGGCGAAACATAATGTGCATGGAAGCGTAAATGATATGGAGTATATTTCGTGCCTCTAATGAAATACGATGTATCTGTCCTCGTGTGAGCTGACAACTTTACAATATCACATCACTCGATGACAGATACATACTATTTCACTAGACACAGGAAATATTCTATTTGTTACGTATGAAGGTGCAGTAAAATAAATCCACTCGCACAGTGAAATGAATCACATACCAATCTGACTGCAGTTAAAGGGAATGTATTAATCATATCAAAATAATAGTTTATTAAACAATACTGGTCCATGTGTTGACATTACCAACAATCCTAGTCAAAGTAATATGACATTATTAATTCATGAATCATAGTCATCCTCATCTCCATGTCTGCGGGCATAATAATTTCTCAGTGAGACATGGTTTATGGTCTTCTACACCCCACCAACAATATACAGAAAGACCACGAGGTCGTACTCAAGACATTCCATTACAATCACGAAATCGGCCTTATCCTCAACACAAAGCTCATCAACCCTCACCCAAGGCATATTATGCCCTTGCGACTATACAAATGCAAGGGATCCTGTCAAAACTGTCTCTTTGTTTACAGCTGGGGCACTGTCCACAACACAGCCCAGTACCTGTAAACTTAAACAAGATTTCCCCATCAATCACCTTAATCAGCTATGATATGGTCGGCCTGTTCACTGACGAACCCAAACACTAAACCATTGCCATCATCAGCGAAAGCATTCGTTGAATTCACCCTTCTCGTGTAACCCGCCTAACATCTGAGATTATTATTATATCGGTATTTATAAAGCGATATAGTTCATCCCATGATCAAAGCGCTTCAAAGATGATTATCCGATTGATACACTCCTGTATCAGTTCTACATGTTTCGTCTGGGGAGATAAATCAAACATAATCCATCTGTAGCAAATGTACATATTTCGGATTACACTTTCTCAGTGCAGAGATACTAGTACTTCCGAGTTCCAACTGGGATTCGAACCCTCACGCACGCACATAATCGCCAGCACACAAAGTCAGCAATCTAATTCACTCAGCCTCGGCTCTTCTACGACTTGCTTCATTTGGAAGGACCTAATTTACATTAGGTCTTCTGCAGTGCATAGCCAACATGCCTCTCGGCTCTGTTGTAAAAAGACTGCTTCATACCTGCTTATATGTCTCCCTATACCACCCTGTACATCGCCTGCTCGATAACTGTGTTGGAATGTACGTCGCTCCACATTGTATACTTATATAGACGCTGTTCATCCATATATTTTATCCTTACTTAGTTAAAGTGCGTTTAAAAATATGTAAAATCTGCACCACAGCCAGGGGTAATAGCTGGGTAGCATTATGCAAGTCTAACTTGAATACATACACAATGAGAACACTGAGTGAGGATAGTCTTTTGTTACATACGCGTCACAATGACGTCAAACAGCCTCAAGATTTATAAATATTCAGTTGTTGCGTTTTGTAGCCCATTCATTACCACAGTATTATCCCTGGGCAATTAACACACTAGCTTACACTGTTGATAAGTTAGTAAGTGTCAGTGTTAGGGTGAATGTTGGAAGTGAAGCTTTCCCAGTAAAAGACAAACTATGTGATATTTAACTGTGACCTCTCACACAGCTTTCGGTGTCCCTAGGCGGCGTAAAACTAAACTCACTCACTCTCACACAGCTGCCATGATCTCAAGCCAGAAGGTAGCGCCATGTGCTTGAACAGAGCGGGTCACCATTTCTATCACCATCCGTGGGCCCCAAGACAGACACATTCATCAAAGACGGTCACCATCTCTATCACCATTAGTCCAGGCATTCTAGGCTAATAACATGGAACAAATTGTAACAGAAATGTTTTCATCATGTGAAGTACATTTCTATGAGGTCCTAGAACATCATACCAAAAGTCCTAAGGAATCCCAGCATAGGAAATTTGTTAAAACTGCATAATTCCAATATGGCCGCCAAATATTATTAATGTATGATATATCTGCTCTCAGAGGACACATATGAATGATTTAAGTTTTGAAACTGGCCGCAAGGATTCACGTAAAATATGTTGTAATATGATTTCCGTAATAATTCATTCCATTACAAATCCTAAATGGCCGCCAAAAATCAAAAGATCCCCAAATTTATGGCAATAAAACATGACATTAACGTGATATAAAGTTCGCAAACAGTGTACAGACTCTATTTAGACTCTACCGTGATCCCAGGGTATATCCCAAAAGAATTGGTGTGAAGTTAACATCAAATACCAAATATGAACTTCAGACTGTTACGAAATTAGACCAAAAGCATGCTCCTTTGGCTACAGCCTGGTTCCCTGGGTCTGTTGCGCCTGCGCTACGCTCCGACACTGACCCAGGCAACCACCACCGCATGGCGGCCGGGACACAAGGAAAACCAACATGGCGGACAAGGTAAGTTAACACGGGGAAACGCTAGAACGGGTGGTTAAAATTTTTTCATAGCATGTTCATTACTACAGTTGCAATGTATGAGTTTCGAGAAGAAAGTCCATATTTTTTGGGGGGGTGGACGAAAGCAGTATTTCAGCTGATTCGAGACACGAAAATCGTCGTCACACCCGCAAAATGTAAACAATGACACGCACCCCATTTCATCAGCAATATTTGCGTTAATATTTCGTGTCAGCTCGCTATGGACACGAAATCGTGTTCATAAGACATGGAAGAGAACGACCACAGCCATAAAACATCGCTAGAATTTTTAGTTTAGAAAATTTCAGCAGGCTAATGTCGCCGTTTTGGCCACGTTTTCCCCTTTTGTTGTTTACTGGGTTCAGCATAAACACTGACTGCCCATTATAATAAATTAAGAAACACACTCGCTACTCGTCAAATAATGATGCATAACGGTATTACGCCTAAGGCCTCAGGAAATTATTCATAGGATATATGTATAGATATAATATATAATGAAATATATATTTTCATTAATTTTCTTATTACATGTTGAACTTTATCATAAATAGGTGTAAAAATTTGGAAGATATAATTAATTAAAGTGTAGTCTTTTTGAACGTTGACAGTGCTTGTAAAAATATTTTGGTTAAATTGAATGTTGACAATTTTAAAGGACATACTGAAATGGTTGAAGTAATTTGGTACAAATATATACATCATTTGTTTATACTTTCTTTATCACAGGATGATGCAATAGCCTTTGCCCTCATGAAGGATAACCGTAATTAAGGTACAGCAATCAATCAACTGAGGATTCTTCAACGTGAGGTCATAGAGAAGGTTCTTACACAGGATATGGAAAATCACTCTGCTATGAAATTCTCCCAGATGTCACTGAATACCTGTTAAAGAAACCTGCATTTGTCATTATCATTGTACCTCTGAATGTTATTCTGTCTCAACAAAAGGAGAAAATGGGAAGAAGGGCAACATGTTTAAACAAGGAGCATGATAGGGAACTAACTGCAAACAGTGCAGAGCAGACACGTTGGCCTGAAGGGCAATACCAGTTTGTGTTTGCACACCCTGAGCAAATACTTGGCAATGATACTGTCAGAGAAATATTGCTACATAATTATTTCCAAGAGGAGGCCACAACTTTCATTGTTGTAGAAGAGGCACATTGTGTGTTGGGATGGGGTCAGGTTTTCAGGCCTGTTTTTGCCAAACTTGGAACACTTCGTGCCTTACTTCCAAATGCCAAGGTTCTAGCTATATGTGCAACCCTCTCTCTTGATGTTTCCACTAAGCATTGTGTACTTCAGTGGGAGTCAGGATTGGGTGGGACGGTCATATGAGCTGGCAGAGAGAATGCTGGGAGATAAAATGTACAGTGGAGGATTAGACCTGAAGCACACCAGAGTTGTTCAGTTCCATGCCTCAATGGATAAAACAGGGGATAAGGTATGTCGAGAAATTTAATTTCATTCGAAACCTGAAATACTGTTCTCAACTATACAGATTATACTGTTATACGAAAAGGTGGTTGAAATAATGTCATACTTCAATGTCAATTATGTTGTTTCCTATCTTTTATGCAGATAAAGTCTATCATCCTGCAGAATCTTGCAGAGCACCCAGCAAACAGTCCACTGAAAATAGTATTTGCAACCATCGCTCTTGGTATGGGAGCTGACTTACGACATGTCCGGAGGGTGATCAACATTGGTCCACCAAAGCGGTTAGAAAGTATGATAAAACACAAAAAGCGTTGCTCAAAGTGTTGTGTACCAATATCATGGTGCACTTTACAGTGCATTTTCACATTGTAAACATAAGTGCTCTGGAGAAATAATAAACATACTCTAAATAAGATTGAAAATGAGTTTAATATTGTGCATGGCATCTCACATACAGTTTTTTATTGCTATGCATGTTCAATAAAAGTATATTTCTAAAATACATTTCAGATTATGTACAGCAGATTGGGCGTGCTGGGAGATCCGGACAACAGTCAGAGGCCATACTGTTCTACAACAACTCGGACATTGGTCGGCCTCATGTTTCTCAGACCATGAAAGAAATATGCAAGAATACATCTGTTTGCAGACGACATCACGTAAATGAAGCATTTGGTTTCAGTAATGAAAAAAAGAGATCTGCTGAAGTATGTTGTGATGTCTGTAACCCTGACCTAGCAACACCATACCAGTTTTCCTTCTTCAGAGATACCAAAAGCTTATTATTGAACACGTTAACTGACTACATAGTAAAGGATGGAACACAGTATCTAAGAGAAATGCTTCCAACATCTGCCATCCAACAAATAATTAGTGCTCCAGATGTCTTCAACAAACATGTCCTCGCTGAAGAATTTCAACTCGAAATGGACATAGCTGAATCACTGGACAACATCATCAAGCAAGTGAAAGCAATATCCACGCCCTGAGGTAATCACAATTGTTTTAGACAAGAAACCATTACAGCTTTGCTCTATCCATGCCTGCAATGCAGTGGATGATAAATGTTTTCAAATATCAAGTTCAACAGTTCAATCACACCTTCAGTAAATGTTTGCTTCAGTTATATATCTACATAAGGATCTCCACATTTAAAGTCAATTTTCAGGTACTGCACATATTTACTTTCCAGTCTCATGGCTGTAGTTAAGTTGATTTTCTCTGATCCATGTCATGAGTTTTGAATTTTCCATGTTGCAGAAACCTTGATACAGATTGGATTTGGCGTCCAGGGTGACACTGAAATGGTTTGACCCTGCCAAGATTCTTTATCAAAAGTTCTTCATCCTTAACAGATGAAGGAATTTTGTGCTTCTGTGCTCTGATTAGGACACCAGTGTGTTCATCGAAATTCTCAGAAATTGTGGAAATGCCAGCAAATGAAGCAGTTCTCTTTATCGGTGTTTTCTCAGTTTTGTTAGAGTGAACAGCTTTGATGTGACTCTTTGTCTGCTTCACTATGTGTTCCCTCAGCATATCAGCTGCAATGTGAGACTTGTACTTTCAATTTGTGTTCACAAAGAGCCTCATGAGCTCTCTGTTTGCTCAGTGTAGCCATTTGATGAAAGAGAAATCTGAGCATTTCCAGTGCATATTTGCTCCGGTTGTTCTGATCTTTTAACATGATCATTGTGTATTTTAATATCCTCATCATGCGGTTCCTGTCTGGACATTTGATGACATCTTTTTCTGCATCGGACATCAAACTCAGTTCACCATCGAGATGCTTTGTTGGTTTATCTTGCGCAGAATCCATACCAAAGTAGTGACAGACAGCTTCTACAATGTATGCATCTGTTAATGAAACAGCCAGTTCACTGCAATCCATATAGTGTTTTTTTGCATCACACGCTCGCTTACGTCCCAGTCTGATCTGGCTGTCATCTGCAAATGAAACAGTTAAAAACTTATAAGAGACAAATGTGGAAATTTGTTCACTGGATCATCATCATTGTCAGTTGAAGTCTTTTAGCTCCAGAGAATCTTTCACGGGTCAGCTGGTCACCTCCAATGTGGATGCTACAGTTTTCACCAAGATCAAGTCCAGCTTTTCCATACATTTCTGAGATCAAGGACTCATAGTGATCAAGAACATCAACTACATCAGAGTAAGTTGTTCATTCTTTCGAAGTAGAGGCAGAGGAATAACAGTATGCTTTGTTTTGAGACGGTCAGCTTCTTCACCAACAATAATGTCGGGGGCAATCTGCTTGAGAGATTTGAATGCTGGGACATGTGTAGTAAGAACCCTCAGTATTAGAGTAAGGTTGTCATTTCTTATCTCTACCCAGTCCTGCTTGTTAAGAAGAAAATCTTCTGCAGACATATTGAACAGGACATGTTGTGCTGCACCAGATGGAAGGGAATTGAAACTAATCTCCTGGATGATTGCAGCAGACCCAAACCAGTGTGCTATGCTCGGTTTTTTTTCACCAGATTTCCGGAGATGACTTACTTCCATCATAAAGTTTACCTTATCCACCACAGGTCTGAATCTTTTTCCGTCTTTGATACACTTGACCAGCTTGTCCTGAAAGTGTCTACTGATCATGTCCTGGACACCTGAGGAAACCATGTGTGAAAGACACACTCCCAAGGGCTGTAGTTTATCAAAGACCTGTGTTGTGAATAAAAACAAAGCCAGTAACTAAAATTCACTTTTGCTTCGATCTTCCTATTGCCATAACTCAATATTATGAGGAATGATGGGTACGGACAATATTCCAACTTGTTACTTATATGAGACTTTATAATTAAGCAAGGTAAATATGTCATGATAATATTTCTTAATGAATTGTATCACTTAATAAAGTTCCTTAACATTTTATCATTTGTTTTATATGAGTTATTTTGAAGAACATTTCAACTTGAAGACAATGTTTAGATATAGAAATTCAAATAATGCATTCTGACGAAAAACACACATGCAAATAAGAAGTTATCCTTAAATTCAATCAAATTTGAAATTAATACATGTACAATATATCTTGTCACCTTTTATAATACCTCCATAGTGTTTCCAGAAGACAGACATCTGAGAAAATTCCATCTCTGTTGGGCATACAGGAAATTGAACAATCTAGAAACATACAAACCTTGTGAACATCATGCCCTGAATAAAAACAATAACAATAATTACTGCATTCACCTAAAGATATAGTTTGGAACTGGTTAGTACGAACATTAAACTGTTAGCCAACAAATCCAGTAAAATCACTAATGGTGTCACTGTGTGAAGTGTGGTGAAATTGCGTTTAAAGTCGTGCTTGAGAATATTTCGCTCATTTGACGACATGCATGCAGTGTATGTGTATGTGTGTATACTAGCCCAGACTTAAGCTGGTTTTATAGTGCTAACCCACTGAGATACCATGCCGCAGAGAAGCATGAATACCCCACTCAGACACATTATACTGACTCCGAGCCAACCAGTCCTTGTTGTACCCATTAATGCCGAGCGCCAGGCAGTGACCAACAAGCACAATATTTTAACGTCTTTTGGTATCCATGGTCGGGGATCGAGCCCGCGACCTTCCGCTCTCCGGGCGGACGCTCTAACCACTACACCACGGAGGCGGTTGGCGTCACCGTGTGTATGTATGGATGTACATGTAGTGCTATAATAAAAGCATTACTGTGTATCAGATCTTTTTCAGCATCCCCAGGATGGTATCCCTCATGTTCTACATGATATCAGTGTGTATGCTCCGATAATGGCATCATGCCACAACACTACAGGCCTTATAGGTCAATATGTGAGTAATATCTTATAGTGGTCACCGTTATTCACACGGTTCACAATATAATTGTTTTTAAATCATGATCTTCCTGTTCTTTGATATATGCTTAAAAATAATGTGACAAATTCATTACCTTGAGCAGTTTATTTGTAAATAATATAAATGCCAGACTAAATCACTTTCTCGTTTCATGGAAATTATCTTATTATTGATTTCTAGATAAAAGATGTGATCTAAAGAACATTGATACTAGTGTACTTAAACAGAAAATTATTCAACAGTACATATTTCATTTCATTAGATTTTTTTACAAATGAAGGACAATTCAGTTGAAAGTTTCCGTAAAACAACAAAGTAATTTGTCTGGTTCAAATCACATGCAGATCATAAAACTTGCAAACAGAAGACGGACACAGCATCAAGTCAAAGTAGACCCAATCAGTAAGGAATGGAGGAGTAGCATTATCATAGAAATATTTGTACTTGTATTCCTGAAACGTAATATGTATGACTAGCTCACTCATCACTTGAAACTTGGATCTGTCATTCCATAATGGTTTCAACAGAACAAAACTTAAACTTGAACAGGTGAACAAAATGTATATTAACAGGATTAAAGGATTTTAACCATAGACTCCATGTGTAGCTTTGAACATAGTTGTTTCCTTGTCACCCAGTAATTCATGGGAGTTAACTATTTCCTCTATGATTGCTGACCAGTTAAATGCAGCAAGTGCTTCATAGTCCTTGTGAAACAAGACACTACTTCTTTCTCTCTCACTAGCTGCCCTTGAGCTTTCTGTCATTTCATCAAGAAACAAAGTCCAAATTGCTCTCTTCCGTTTATCATAACTGAACACATGTTTAGCCAGACAACTGATTGACTGGTTGCTGTACACTAGGCACAGAAATTCCTCCTTAAAAGCCTCGTCAATGTCGGCATCCTTCCCTCTTGAAAATATCTGCGAGGCCTTTTCTTCAAGTAATTTGGCAGGTGGTGATAAATCCAAAACCTTTCCTCTTTGAATTTAGTCGGGGTGTACTCAGTGTGAGCTCTGTAAAGACACAACAAAATCTGAGTTACATAAACACACTCACAGTTAGGGTATCCAAAATATGATAGAATTTAGTTAATGACAATATTTGCAACCACATTACTCAAAAGCAGTTAAAGAACATTGTATGCTTTGACATGACTATAGTTAATCCATCCCAAGATGGTGTTCTTTAACATCTTTTGCATGGTATGTACACAATGTACTCAGAAGAAATAGTTTTACATTATTCTACTTCTACAAGATCTATTTTGTGTATGTGATTGCAGTTTCAAATGTTGAAATACCAAGTGTTCTTAACTGTGTGATGAAGTTCGAGTGATAAGTAAATGAAAGAAACTTTTATCTGTCAAGGAGGACAACTGGGATGACTGGCTCAGTCTGGTACTCTACGCTTCGGGTAGTCTTTACTAGGGGGCTGCAACCAAGATCCCATGTGCTGACAACTGACTCTTCTTGACTGGCAGTTAAACGCCGATATCGAAGACGGCATGACATACCTGGAAGAGTAAAGACTAAACTGTTACCGTCATCATGGAAAGCACTGATGATTGTATCTTTTAAAACTGTCATTCAAATTGGTTTGCTTACCAATAGCAGTATCATGAATAACCATCATAATAACATACGATTTACTACCACAACTGTTGACAAAGCACACACGCAATTTGAACCTAAGTTGTAATTATAATAAATTCAAAAATACAATGCAAGAACTCACTTGTCCTGTTTGTCCCAAAGGTGGAATTTAGAAGCGTGGCACACTTCTGCCAAAATGATGTGGAAAGGTCTGACGTTTGTTCAGCTTGCTTGACATTAATTTCTTCATCGCTCCATTTTGTCTTGGTGGAGAGGCCGTGTTCTGCCTGGGGTTTCTGCAAAGATATGCACCTAGCATGATGACGCAAGTATTCATGCACAAGAAATGCTGAAAATAATTAAACGTAAATGAATTACTGGTTTATCAGCTGACGAAATATGCACTTTCAGCACCATAAGATGTTCATAAGCTGTTTAATCACGATCAATTCACTTATATTAGTTAATTAGTATTACTTACCTTCATCTTACTCTTAGAATAAGGTGTATGACCTGTTGGAGACCCCCGAGGCCTTTTCGTGATATAGCCATGGTCAGAAAGGCCTGGTGGTGCTGCTATAAATGATGGTGTCCGGTGTTCTTTGTCGGGTTTGCAATAACTGTGAAAAGACTGACAAAACATATTGATCAGTACTGCTGTCAAGATTTTTGTACAACTGCACATGGCTGGGTCTACGTCTCAAAACATATCTGATACAACACGTACATTTGGCAAAAACGGCGACATTAGCGTGCTAAAATTTTCGAAACTAAAAACTCTAGCGATGTTTTATGGCTATGGTCGTTCTCTTCCATGTCTTATGAACACGATTTCGCGTCCATCGCGAGCTGACACGAAATATTAACACAAATATTGCTGATGAAATGGGGTGCGTGTCATTGTTTACATTTTGCGGGTGTGACGACGATGTTCGTGTCTCGAATCAGCTTAAATACTGCTTTCGTCCACCCCAAAAAAATATGGACTTTCTTCTCGAAACTCATACATTGTAACTGTAGTAATGAACATGCTATGAAAAAATTTTAACCACCCGTTCTAGCGTTTCCCCATGTTAACTTACCTTGTCCGCCATGTTGGTTTACCTTGTGTCCCGGCCGCCATGCGGTGGTGATTGCCTGGGTCAGTGTCGGAGCGTAGCGCAAGTGAACCAAGTCTGGCTGCTTTTGTTCTGTATTGATTGTGATCTTCTGATGACAGTTTTTGGAGAACTGGCTAGGAGGCTGTTGCAATAATCTATCCTTGAAATTATTAATGAAAAGGGTCAGTGTTTTTGTAACATCCTTGGTCAGACATGCTCTAATTTTCCCAATGTTTCTTAGTTGTAGGTGACAAGATCGAGACAACTGGCTAACTTGTTTGTTCAAGTCAAGGTTTGGGTCTGTAACTATGCCAATGTCCTTCTCCCTGGTGGAGATAGGAACTAACGCCTCTCCAATTTGGATGGTATCAAGCCGACATTTGCTGCGTCTACTAGCAGGGGCTATGAGCACCGACTCAGTCTTCTCATCGTTGAGGTGAAGTTTGTTCTGAGTCATCCATGACTTGATATCTTGACAACAAGTAGAGGTTTGTTTGGCTGATCCATGGGCAACAGAAGGCTTGGTTTGAATGAATTCACAACCTGTACATCATCAGCATACATATGGTGTGACAGTTTGTGTCTCTCAGTAATACCGCCGGTAACCAGATACATTGTACCCACCTCACTCAAACTCAATTGGGTATTTTGCCATTTACCATTAATTTTTTAGAGATAATAAAGTTTAAATGGTATTTATATTGTTTTTTGTAATATGAGATACGATAGGATATTGCAAGTGCCAAGTTCAAGTGTTGAAATAGAACCTTTCAATTTACCTCAGTTATTTTATCTATCCACCAGTACGCAAGCTAAGATTTGACATTTTTGTGTGTACGCACGTAAGATCAAATTTATTGAGTATTTACAAAAGTTCAAGCGTACTTGTATGCATTTGAGTTAATATAAATTGAGTTTTCACATAAATATTAGCGTAATTATGATACGCAGCTTATCGGTACCTGTGTTAACATTTCACGGTTCCATGAAGCAAAAATGTTAATATTGAAGAATGGTCTTGTGTGAAGGTCATAACACGCACACACACATAAAATCACATGCACATAATATGTGGTATATTTTTTCATTATTTTAAGTAAAAAAAGATGAGGGGATGGTGTAATTCCAGCTAGGGTACATGCAGGTAGCAAAACTATTATTAAAGTACTCGCAGAAATAGAAATAAAATGGGTTTTGTCGTTTGTTTATTAATTCATTAAAACAGTTTTAACAAATATTAAAACAATGGGGTTTTTTCCAAATAGGCCCTTTAATTTGGCTCTCTAATCATCATTCAAAACTCCATTTTATAGGTAACAAACACCCAAAATTTGCATATTATCAATAAATAAAAATAACAAGTTATGACTTACGCCACAATCAACAATGGGCGTTAAATACCTGCAGCACTGTTGAGTGAGTGAATTTAGTTTTAGGCCGCACTCAGCAATATTCCGGCTATATGGCAGCGGTCTATAAATAATCGAGTCTGGACCAGACAATCGTGTGATCAACAGCATGAGCATCGATCTGCGCAAATGGGAACCGATGACATGTGTCAACCAAGTCAGCGAGCCTGACCACCCAATCCCGTTAGTCGCTTCTTACGCCAAGAATGGGTTACTGAAGATCAATATTCTAACCCGAACCTTCACGGGTAAGCACTGTTGAGGCGGGAAGATACATTTGCACGTGTGTTGCCATAGCGATTGTGCAATTGACAATCAAAGCTATGAATGAACTCGTAAAAATAGTAAACTTTCAACAAGTGTACAGGCATGAAAAATGTAACGAGAAAATCCCTGAATCAATAATATTATTCTGTATATCACTTGGGATGAAAGAAATAAAAGCTGAATGGTACCGGTATATAACGTTTTACATTAAATATATAATGTACGCGAACCTATGGAGATTACATCTCATTTGCATACCATAGCTTGCATCAGAAACGTACATTTTGACTTTGATGAAATTTCAAGGGTAAAAATGACACAATCTGTTCTACTGTAAACTCATCTATTTCGGATGATTTTACAAAAAGTGTCAAAACCAAAAGTTGGGATAAATGATAGTCATAGAATATTTAACAGTCAAACTTTAGTTGTGTTCAAAACACGCCCCAAACCATTTTAATTCTATTTCCGTGAGCATGTTAGTCCCTATGTTCTCTAATATAGTGATCATTCTTCAGCTGATGGTGATCTATAGCTCGGTTTTATATTGTATTGTCCTAAATAGTGTTCTAATTATAATGAGTCAGTGAGTTAAAATTTATAGACACTTTGGCAATATTTCAGCCACTAAAAAGGTCATACTTAAATAATGTATAATTATATATAATATCTGTCTGCAAAGAACAGGAAAAGAACTAAAATATCACAGTTAGAGATTCAAAAATATCATGTGACTTAAAAGTATATACTTTTTAGGACTCTACAATATAAAAATGGGCTATAAATTACCAGCAATTGACGGTAGATCACCATACTGGGGATCATAGGGTCTTAAGTGCTTTTGGATCCTAGCTGGATTTACATCATCCCTTGAGTCACTGGCGATAGTGAGTGGGTTTAGCCAAAAAATTCAAAATTCAAATGTACTATAGTGTGCTTAGAAATTTGTCGAAATATATGGAACTTACACACTCTCTTGGGGAACAATTATTTCACTTTACTTCAACCCCCCTCGAGGGTATAGCCACTAACAATGTAAGTTATTTATAAGCACTACCAATTTATAAGAAACATCTATGTACATCAAGGTTTATGTATGAGTTCAATTTCCTTTAAAAAGAAAATATCAAATGATAATTTACACTATAAAATATCTTTAATTGTTTTGACACTGAACTATGTATCCCTTTGCTGTTATGCTATGTGCTATCAACTTACGTTTTCATATGTTATATTCTAGTTGCGTTACTGTCTGGAGTTTTGAAAATACTTTATTTGATATCAGTGTTTAACTTTCTTTTAGTCACGGCATGGTTGAAATACTCAACTTATTCACTCACTCACTCACTACACAAGCACTAAAAGCATATCAAAGGCTAACCATCGTAACGAGGTGAGGTATACAGTCAGATTATAGTTTACTTATGACTGTGCATACGTGTAACAACTGTAAAAATATACATTAACAAAATATACCATCAGATTGAAGAGACACACAGTATACTAAAAGTCGTGCAGATATGCTAGAAATATAAAATAACCAGCAGATGGATATGTATATACAAATACGCCTTCTCCTTTGTCTGTCAAGACTGCCTTGGGCATGACAATAGGAGTGATACCCAGCGTTATAGAAAATGGGGCGCATGTCAC
Source organism: Haliotis rubra (assembly GCF_003918875.1). Taxonomy (NCBI): domain Eukaryota; kingdom Metazoa; phylum Mollusca; class Gastropoda; order Lepetellida; family Haliotidae; genus Haliotis; species Haliotis rubra. The sequence goes on along the minus strand of NW_025765199.1, from coordinate 39,189 downwards.
AAAATATTCGTGAATGTTAGTGTGTGAAGTGCTTGTACATTCTTCCGATGTTTGATATGTTCGATATCGGAGCACAGATCCTGCTCACAGACATCCCATTCTGGGTTTCCCTAAGTCAGTCCACTGTTGTGAGATCCCACATACAGGAACTAAGTTGCAAGCAGGACCTTGCACAGTCCATGGCCTGCAAGGTGGATCTTCTTTATCTGCATGGCTATCACGAGCAAGCACACTTTCTGCATTCAATATGACAATGTGCAAGAGAATGTAAATTAATTCAAAAAGGTATTTGCAGTACATAGTTTCATAGTATTCGTTACATATAGATTTCTTTGGTGTACACGATGATCGTTTGTGATATCAATGCATCATCGACCCGTGGGAACGCCTTGTGTCAGTTCACATTATACTATAATCAATATGAGAGGAAAGGTGTATTACGATTAATCAGCGAGTCATTTGAATAGACATCACTTAACTAAAATGTCTTCAAGACAGGTTTTCACTCTATCTAAGCACAATTTTTAAAGTTTAATTTGTGATTACTTATTACTTACTACATAAAGCTTTCCATTCAACCAAGGAGTCATATTGGTATCATTGTGTAATTGTAGCTAGCTAAGTCAATGTTGGGGATAGCGAAATATGACGTGGGTAGAAATCTTAACAAGACTTGGCGGAAACAGTGAGTTTGGGTAGGCTAAGATGGGAGCTTTGAAGGGTCGAACAAACCCCAATGAAGGAAGGGAATGCATTCTCACCAGCGTCGAACAGTAGGTTGTTTCAGCCACACATTTTGAGAATGTTCCAGTATACTCAAAGCAGGGTTTTGGTGGACACCGTTCATCGGGTAGATGAGCAGTTGGAAGTTATTAGGTAGTTCATCAATGGGAATTTTTATATTATGATTATGAAATAGTAATCTAGTAGTCTCAATGGGGAATTTAGGATTATCTGCACAGTGTCTTTCATAAGAAAAGTACGAATTGTTAGTGGGTTATTTATAAATAATTATTAATTTATATCTTCTAAAAGAAATTTGAGAAACAAATATTTGCTAACCATTCCAAGGAACGTCTTAAAGAGTAGGGGAACTTCATTTTATATTTACGATTGAACAAAATGGGAGATATACCGGAGTCAGTTAATGTCGATGTGATAATAATGAATGTTTGGAGTGTTTATCACAGCTTGCATTTGTTTATGAGCATAGTTGTTTGTACAGTAATCGCTCTTGAAAGATGACTGGTGTCTAACGTGGAATTTGCATGTGTACTATTTTCATTTTCAAACCAAACCAAACCAAAAATCAAAACGGGTTTGGACTAACACGAACAATTGTGTGATGTAAGATGATTGACAAAATTAATGGTGTACAGTGATTTATCGACCTTGAAAACCGTCAAAATCAAGAATGACACCCCATGCACGTGTATGGTGCTACTGCGTTGTGCACGTGCACCCCATGCTTTGTGTTTAGCGTAGTGATAAAGAGAAATGGTGGTGCGTTCATAAGATGTGTCTTTGAAAAGTTTGTTAACGCTTATACATTCCATCCAAATTGAAAGTTCATGTTCCCCTACTTTTTATAGTATAGAAGAAGTAAGGGGGTAATTCTTGCAAGAAGAACAGCTGAAAATCATTGCGGTAATTTTTAAAGTTGAAAGAAGCGTACGTAAATGGTGAAATAAATGCCTGTGCGGAGACACGACAAAGAGTTGGGTGGGGCTGGGGCTGAGGTAAGGACCAATGTAGGCGGAAAGAGAGACGAGCTGGTGTTTGTTATTGTTGTGAATGCGTGGCCTTGACACTGGGGAAGAGAGTAATCTTGGCATTGAGACTGTATAAACGAGAGAGTAGGCGACAGCGTGGCTGGTAAGTGATACTTTTAGCGCGTGGACCTCGTAAAAGTCAGTCCTTGCTTGTGAATTTTGCACACTGTCCATTGAGCTCCGGCAGTTTGGGGTTGATCACCGATATTCCGGATTGGTCAAAATCCAACATGGCGGCCACTCGGCGACTAACACCCGTTTTTTCCCAGGAAGTTTAATAAGGTGTTGTTTTTAATGCCAGCGAAGGTTTACATTATTCATTGGAATATTTTTCTATCATACGATTCTATGAACTCAAGCTAAAATGTACATTATCATAGATAAATTGTCAGGTTTTTCGTGTTGAATTACAGATTCCCACAAAAATTGGTGTATTATTGCTTCTTTCTTGATAACAAGCGACAGTTGTATAATTCTATGGAAAACCTTCTACATGTGGAATACGGTATCGTTGAGACAAACTACTGCATTTGGCCATAGAAATGCGTTTTTCAACGCCAGTCAATGCTATTAGTGTACGGGTTGGTTTGGCATACACTGCAGGGTTGGTCACTTTTTCTAAACAGTTGGTGTACGGGTTGGTCATAATACTTTTCTAAAGATACTTGTCCTATTTTACTGTGAAGTGTGAATTCAAAGACACATTTGTGATATTGCATAAACCAAAAGATATCTCAGTAACTTTAAGGGGACTGTCCACAATTTTTCGCACGCTCAGAGGTACAGATATCAGTTTGCTGCCTTGACCATATCTCCAAGTATATAGCCTAACCGAATGAAAGTGTAAAATGTTGACATTAAAAAACAACTTTTGCATGTTATAGGCATAATTAACATATTGACAATCTAATGGAAACTAATTGTAAACCATGTCGCATAACTCCTTCGTCACATCTACAGAAACATACATGCATTCATTTGGCGTCACCCATGAGCAGAAATCACTTGATTCAAATTTTACTCTCTGGAATTGCCAGATATTTTTCCTTTTTTTAAAATCTGGACATGCCGACGCCCAGTGAGTGCCTGATCATCTCCAGTAAGTTTATCATCGATCGCATGTACTACAAGGCTTCGACATATTTTGGGACCTCATGGAAAGATTCACACAAGGCCCCACAACCGTTGCACTGCTACAACAGAAAAAAAGGACACACTCACCATTGGAAGAACACTTTTCAATGATCTATCTTTTATACTTTCTCAGGATACTTTAAATGTGACAAGAGTAGATTCACTGTCACATATCAACGGAAACAACTCTTGTAATGACTTAAAAACAATTCAACAGTCCTCAAAAATAGCATCTGTGTTTTTGTTTTAATTGTCATTTATCAATCCATAGAATTTTCTGGGAAAATACTTGTACAAATTTCATTAACAGAACATCAACAAGTCTATTTACACCAACTATTCTTCCTACTAAATTTCACAGCCGGTTCCAATGTTCACAGTCCCAATTTTGGGGGATTCAGGAAATATAAATCTACTTTTATTGATTGACAACACATTCAAGTGCTATGACCAAAACATATACGTCAAATGACCAATTCAAAGGGATCGGGTGGTCAAGATCACGTACATTGTGTTGCCCTCTGACAAGTGGAAATTGACACCAATGACCGAAAGATAAACAAATCTTCATTTGAAAAGGACCCGTGAAGGTCCGGGTTAGAATATTGATCTTCAGTAACCCATGCTTGTCGTAAGAAACGACTAACGGGATCGGGTGGTCAGGCTCGCTGACTTGGTTGACACATGTCATCGGTTCCCAATTGCGCAGATCGATGCTCATGCTGGCGATGACTGGATTGTCTGGTATAGACTCGATTATTTACAGACCGCCGCCATATAGCTGGATTATTGCTGAGTGCGGCGTAAAACTAAACTCACTCACCTTGCTGACAGAAACACAGTTTCTATATTCCGCCAGTTGTTAAATCATCCATACTTCTTCAAAGTATGACTGAAAGTATTAACCTGTCCATGTGCTAAAATTTAACAACTATTGATTCTAATACTAGCCGGTGTCATAAGTTCACGAAATGTCTCCTTTTCAGATGGCATACCCAAAAAATTCCGTTTGGACGTATTCCAATATCCGCAGTGTCCTAAACTTTGCGCTCAGTACAACGGGAGATTCACCGAAGCTGTGGCGGAGACAGTGTACTGCTCGACGCCAGTAAGAGGACGATTTGTGCGCTTTACCCAAGACAGTCCCATCTATTTGTGCGAGGTCGAGGTGTATGAATCACGAGAACCGGAAGAGACAGTCAGGGGTAACGCTTTGCATTGAGTCTGTACATTTGCATGTCGTAATCATTCTCGTCAAATCTGTTGGCTAATGTTCAGTTTATCACTGAGAGTTCCCAAATGGGGTTTGGTGTAGAATTGTAAACTAACTGTGTAAAGTCTACGAAATGATCACTGAAACTCGGTGATGACAATCCGGGTCATGTAGGGGTAAGCATGTACTTCTCTGCTGTTAGCATTCGCCATTCTGAAACGAACGTATGAATGAAATGATAAATATTTCAGATGCCATGTTTGTAAAGCAACCTGTATGGCCATACGAAACAAACCACTGAGAGCAATGGCTAGGATTGATATACTTCTGTGGTATATATTCCCTACAATCAGATTAATTATGTTCTGTTTTGTGAAGACCCGTGAAGGTCCTGGTAACCCATGCTTGTCATAAGAGGCGACTAAAGGGATCGGGTGGTCAGGCTCGCTGACTTGGTTGACACATGTCATCGATTCCCATTTGCGCAGATCGATGCTCATGTCGTTGATCACTGGATTGTCTGGTCAGGACTCGATTATTTACAGACCGCCGACATATAGCTGGAAAATCGCTGAGTGCGGCGTAAAACTTAACTCACTCGCTGTTTTGTGGACACCCGGTAGAGGTAATCTCATCAACCATTTCAAGTTCTACATCTAGACCTACCTTAAATCAATGAAAATACATGTTTTGTAATTGTGTCTTGAATCACCGAAGGCAATGTTTGTTAAACTTCTAGTTGATATTGGGCCAATATGTTTGATGCCAATATACTCCATGTAGTTAAGATTACTGCTCACAACAGTTATTATAGGCATCAAGTGAGTGAGTGAGTATGGCTTTACGCCGCTTTTAGCAATATTCCAGCAATATCACGGCTGGGGACACCAGAAATAGTCTTCACACATATAGGCATCAAGACCACTATACATATCAGTATTATTTGTGTCCCTTGTACTTTACCCTCTAGAATCTTATTTCCAGCACCCAAAGTGTGTAAATCAGTTAGTTTTCAGGTTCATAGAAGACACTAAGTTACAGACTGATAGCAGGAACTAAAACAGTTAGTTCCAAGACGAGAACAAATGAATAAATGCAAGAAACTGTGATTTATAGGAAACTTGTTTTCTGAAAGTGAATATATTTGAATGTCAATGGGCACTACCATGCCTCGTTTCGACCAACTTTAGTTTACAAAAGGGGTAATCAAGTCAAATAGGATGTCTTTTTTGCATAACGTGGTAGAGTAGGTACCTTGGAACGCTTATTCGGGAATAGACAGACATACATATATTTGTTTCAGTAATATAGGTCACTGGCCCATGATACAAATACAATGCAAATATAAATAATACATACATGCTGGATGGAGGATAACGATTGAAATACAAGATCAATTTATTGTAATGGTGGGTTTACTTCTTAGTTTTAATACCGCAGAGAGGAATGTACTTAATGTTTTAATACAAGTCATGTTGTTACAGCTGATTAAACACACAAAGTTTTCATTTGTTGGTGGGTGGGTCTGGTGGGTTGTGAAACACTTTTTTCTGATACCAGAGTATTTACCACAGTTACGTAGGACATGGAGCTCGTCTTCAACATAGTTTAGTCCAACAGAGTGGCAGTAGAGGCAGAGACGTTGATCATAGGGTGTATTTGTCTGACGATCGGTTTCCACTGCTGGTCTAAAGTTGTTAGAGGGGAACATGGTTATAACTTTATGTTGATATGGTAGGAGGCCACAGGACATGTATTGTTCAACATTAAGTAAAGATTAAAATTGTGAATAAAAAACATTAAGATGAAAAGTCAAGTGAGGAGCGCCAGATTGAAAGAAGCAGTCATAAAATTGCTGCTTGAAGATAGATGTGAATGTTCTAATGCAGCCACTTTCGTGCGAGATCCATACAAGCCCAAAACCATACTGAAAAAAAGCATTAGTCTTATGCGTGATGCACATGCACAGGTAGGTTCATTATTATCATCAAGAGAAATTTAGCATTTGGTAGGCTTCATAAGTAAGTCTATGGTGTTGTAGCTGCGTCAGCCTGCACCAGTACATTATTGATCTGGAGGTATAGTGATACTGCAGTGAGAGCCACACTCTCCAAGCACCATGCCTTTTGGCTGTTTAAGAATGAACATTCAAAATTCAATTATATTCGATCGTTTACCCTTTACGTACTGCACTGATTCCGACTGAACTCATTTCACTTGTCATTACTTTGATTGGGCGATTTATTGTACGGTTTACGTTGTATTTCATCCTCAAGGATATTGGACACTGCGTCTAGTGAAGCTTAAGCAGTTTGAATCTTGTTTCTAAATCGCAGATGTGTGGTCCTTCTTAATAGTTTCCGTTTGACACAAAAGCGAACAGCAAATGTGTACCGATCGACCCCAGTGTGGGGTTGCTGGTTACCCATGAAAGTCCGGGTTAGAATAAACCTTCAGTAAACCCATGCTTGTCGTAAGAGGCGACTAACGGGATCGGGTGGTCAGGCTCGCTGGCTTGGTTGACACATGTCATCGGTTACCAATTGCGCAGATCGATTCTCATGCTGTTGATCACTGGATTGTTTTGTCAAGACTCGATTATTGACAGACCGCCGCCATATATCTGGAATATTGCTGAGTGCGTCGTGAAACTAAACTCACTCACTCGCTTTAGTTGCTGGTCATCTACAGCCCGTTTTCATATTGCATTGTTCTAGCTAATGATATAAGTTTTTATAACATACGAATATTAACTTAATATCTATGATACTCTAGTAGTTGTACTGTCCACCAACGACATGTTCTTACGTGCTTAATTATTGAACTTAAATATATATTAATTGTTCTCTTCATGATATGAACGAAATAAGCGCTGATGTGACGCTAAATATTCACTCTCACTCACGCCATAACATACATTTCACGTCCCTAATCTAGCGTCGTGTTTCACTCACTCATCCACTGGTTTCTACACCATAACACTATATACTCCTCCCTAATCTAGCACCAGGTCTCACCCATGACTTACTCACTCACCCACCCACCCACTCTTTTTTTATTGAAACGATGCTCGTTGAGCAATGCTCTTTTCTTGTTATAAACAGCAGGCCTATAACAGATGGCAAAATGGGCGTGGACGTCCAACCAGGTGCCCCACGTCGACCCCGTATCAATCCCAGGTACTTCGTGCACATGGCAGCATTTTCATATATGATATGGGTGCATCAGTCTCTTTCTCAATTGGGGCAAACGGGATGCACTGATCAAATGTGAACAGTTTTGGCGCCCGTGACACGCATGGGACTTGCCTTCGGGTGACTTTGAGGGTGGGGAAACGTCGTGACGACATCCGCACATGTCACAAATGACCTGAAAGCTAAGAGACAGGGCTTTCAGTCCATAGGAACCACAGAACCCTGTGGTCGACGTACGAAGCATTAGAACTATATGCAGCATAAAAACCTGCCGTAAAACGGGCTAACTCCGGCTACCAAGCGCCCCGGCTTCGACCCTACTACAGACTTCTGATGATACCACCAGTTAGCCCAGGGAACCAAACGTCGATGTGCAACATGTGCATGGATTGTGTACAGTCGACGTTTAAATGACGGCACCTAACGTCTCTGACCCCTGTAAGATGATGTTGGACGTGTAACTTGGGTAACTAATGTTAAACGTATTTTATTTACTTATGGTTTTGGTCAGTCAGGATATTGGTAATGTCAAGTATTTTATGTTTCTTTTTAAACAAAGACTGACCGATAATTTAAAGCAATCCTGGTATTCTTCCATTGAGAATTCACATAAAACTGTTTATTATTGTCAGTATAAGACTCTGTTAGATGTAGAAAAATACTTAAATTGTAATATTTATTTTAATTTGAGATCTGCCCTTTCAAAATTTAGATGCGGAAACTTTAATCTAGCAATAGAGACTGGGAGATATGAAAATATTGCTTCTAATGAAAGACTTTGTTTATTTTGTAAATCCAAAGGTATTAATGTTGTTGAAGATGAGTGGCATATTTTGTATATTTGTGAATGTTTCTCTGATATTCGAGGGAAATATATTGGGAAATATTTAAGTAAGCCGCCGACGATAAACAACTTTATCCATATTATGCAATCTGCAAATGTTGATATGATTAAGAATGTTTCTTTATTCTCATATAATGTACAAATTAGAATTAAGAGCAGAAAATTTTTATAAATCATTGTGTACCATTCATGTGATGTGTGATCACGTATTTGACTGTATTATGGGCCAGTGGCCTTTTACTAAATAAAACTGTCTGTCTGTCTGCCTGACTTCTGATGATACCACCAGTTAGCCCAGGGAACCAAATGTCGATGTGCAACATGTGCATGGATTGTGTACAGTCGACGTTTAAACGACGGCACCCAACGTGTCTGACCCCTGTAAGTAGCCTAGCCAGATGGATTTAGACCAACTCTTCATTCTGATTGCAATATTCCAAGTTTCCGGATAATTGATGATTTGTTATTATGGAGCACTTTATAAAGGTGATTAAAACACAGTCATATGCAGGAGTGGTTTTAGTAGAACATGTATTCTAAGACTTTTTTAACCTAACATGTATAATAAACATTTCGCTATGGTAATAAGGGGTGTGTGTGTGTGTGTGTGTGTGTGTGTGTGTGTTACTCATGAACATATTCGAAAGCACGTGTAGAACTGGTTCCAGCAGACTGAGAATGTGAGAATGTGATACATATGTGATACAAAGTCCGTAAATTAGACACATTTCAAGGCATAATGCATTCACACTGGTCCATGTAAAGTGGTTAACGTGTTCGCTCGTCAACGCTGAAGGCCCGGGTTCGATTCCCCATACGGGTGCCATGTGTGAAGCTCATCTCTGGTATCTCCCGCCGTGATATTGTTGGAATATTGCTAAAAGAGGCGTAAACCGATACTCAGTCAGTCAGGTTTTCATACAAGTGACCATCTTGACACTGACACATCCTACACGGTCGCCTGTCATCTTTTTATCATCGGACATGAGCCTATTCGTTTACTTGTACAAAATAGTTCGTATTTATTCAAATGGTGATGATGAGCGTGCGCTTTATCCACTAGGCGATCCCACCTGAGATAGTATTTTGAACAGAGACGCCTCGATCGAACGATAGTAAAAACGTCATATTTCGCGTTTTTTTGCCACCATACATATATATGATTCATGACCAAATTTGTTCAGCAATCGAAAGCACGAAGTTTCTTGTTATTCTGTTTCTGTCCTGTAAATGTGATAGATGTTTTCATCCGACTCTTGCCCAAACGTTGTGTGATCAGGGTTTAAACCTTCAAGGCCTCGGTAAATCTTTATACAAATGTTTAATGTAAGACAATGTTGAGGTCATTTCAAAATTTGAGGCATCAGTTAAAATATGGTTGTTCGTTTTCTGTCTGAAAAATCTTGATAAAACCGTCTGAAAAGTATATTTGGTCGAATAAAACAACGATTTACTTGACTGAGTTATGGCGTTTTTCTTTTCACACAGGTAGTTGCTTGGCACATCAATTGTATGCAGTTGCTCCGGGACATGTCATGCTTTTGTGAAGGATATATTGTCCATGTCTCAGCTTTTGAACCGCATACACAGCTGGCTGCAATATGGCGTATGGCTGCAAGTCAGGGCCGGAGGTTGCGCTTTCCCATCCGGCTGGGCCGTGGTGTAGCCTGGCATTGAATTGGTAGATACGTAGAGCTATTCGTGTCACATTCTCTGGAGCATTCACCCCTGTATCCCACGTGTTAGCATCTTGGAAATCCGGTGCAACAAGTCGGGTGTCCTTGTTGACACGTGGTGTCAGAGATGCCAAATCATTTCGGAATGGGCCGTGGTGTAGCTTTCATCTCAAAACAAAACGAAGCAATCACTCAACAGAACCGAATTCTAAAAACATTGATTCGTAGGCTAGTATCTTAGTTAGTAAACTACCGATTATCTACCCATCAAATTGAACCCGTTTCGAAAGTCATTCTGGAGATCGTCATTTTAATTTGTGGCTAAATTTGCCTACAATCGCCAGCAGTTGAAGAGGTGTAAATCCAGCTAGGGTCCATGCAGGAAGCAAATGTAAGTCCCCATGGTCCCTAGTATGGTGATCTATCTTCAGTTGTTGGAGACCAATAGCCCATTTTTTTACATTGAGTTGTCTAAAGTAGTTTTCTACTTTTAAAGATATATGCTAACTAGTTTTAACTCTTTTTGTGTACTCTAGTTATTTTACAGTCCGCCGATGACTATTTATTTACCTACTTGTGTTTATTGTGTATGTACAACATTTCTCGTCACTATATGGCTGAAATATTACCGAGGTGACGTTAAATTTTAACTCATTCACTCACTCATTGTGGAAATGTGGAGTGAGAAGTGAAGAACCTTACTCGTCTGCTGGTGTGTGCAAGAAGACAGCAATCCTTTATGTCGTTATCAATCAAAACATTATCGAGGGTGTTGTGTCTGTAAAAAAGTTAAACTCTTCTCGTGACAGGTCACGTAGTCTATCTGATATGAATGAGTGAGTTAAAATTTATAGTCACATCGGCACTATTTCAGCCAAATCGTGACTATAACAGGTAACGCATTCGCACTATATAATATCTGAATATAAAATCTGTCGACAAAGGACAGTTAAATAACTAGAATATAACAATTTGAGATATTAAAACTAGCATTTAGTTAACTATCTGATATGATATGTACTTGATATGCATTATTATATAAACTCACACGCAAAAGAAACGCAAGTCTAGTATAAAGTATATATGTACTTATTTTTTAACAGTATAGAATACAAATACCAACAGCGTCAGATATGCAGAAATTTGAGCAAGAACAGTTCATTGGCAACAAAAACAGATGACGTCATTACATTTTGTGACAGCAAAAGAGTTGCGCTGATTCTAGTCAATTGCCATGACGTCCTTCAATACCTGGTGTGGCCACCATTAGCATTGATCACTGCAACACATCCCCTGTACGTGGAGTGGATCAAACGATTTGTAAAGGCCCTGGGGATCCTCCTGCACACATCCAGAACAGCTGTACGAAGTTCATCAGCAGTTGTAGGCACTGGTCGCACTTCATTCAGGCGCCTTTGAACCTCATCCCACAAGTGCTCGATGGGGTTCAGGTCAGGGCTGAGAGCTGGCCACGGTAGGACACGAATGTTGTGTTGTTGAAGACAGTCCATGGTAACTCTTGCAACATGTGGACGAGCGTTATCCTGCTGGAAAAGGTGGTTACGATGTTGGGCAAAAATGGAACAACATGGGGTCTGATGACTTGGTCAAAGTAACGCTGAGCTGTGACCCCATGTCCTCGACCGTGACCCACATTCTGGAAGCACATTGGTCCAAGTCTCGCATTAAGTCCAATTCCGGCCCAAATCATGACACCAGGTCCACCCCATACATCCCTTTCCAAAACATTTCTGTCAGCAAAACGACGTCGCCAAACTCTGACCCTTCCATCTGCATGTGGCACACAAAACCGACTCTCATCAGAGAATATGACACGTCTCCATTCACGTTGACGCCAGTTTTGATGACCCTGTGCCCACTGAAGTCGTGCTTGTCGATGCCGTGGTTGGAGGACAGGGCGACGTGCTGGTCGGTGACATCGTAGGTTGTTGGAACGCAGACGTCGGATGACAGTGTCACGGCTGATGCGTCGATTATGCGTTCCTATGGTGTCTCGAGCAGTCTGGCTTGCTGTCAGGAAAGGATCTCGCTGGTGTTGACGTGTAATGTGTCGATCTTGTCGAGGCGTGATGACCCTAGGTCGGCCGCTTCGGGAAAGGTCATCTGTAGTCTGCGTTGTGTTGTATCGATGCTGGTAGATCGTGGTTATATTGACATTAAAGTGACGGGCAACATCTTGACAGACTCTCCAGCTTCCAACCGTCCGATAGCCTGGTTCCTCTCAAGTTGATTTAAACGTGGCATTGTTGAACAAAGAGTAACTGGCCAAAGATTTTGGCTCAAATTCATACCCACTGAAAATGGTGACAACTCGTGCATGTTTGATTGCACGAGGAAAGTGTGCATGATGCCTACATCGCCATTGAAGCGGTGCGTTCTGGGGATTCATTTCTTTTCTTCTGTTCCCAAACTGGCTTTGCAAAACGCAACAGAAAATGTTGACAACACCATCAACCATCATTATTTTCCAACGTTGTTATAATTTAGGGGTCTGAGTTTAATTCCTCCTTTGAGTAAGAAGCTTGCGTTTCTTTTGCGTGTCAGTATATGATGCGTATGTACATCCACTCATTACAAATCGACCGCGGATTGATTGTTGTATGTATTTAGAACGATCTTATGAAGTATTTGTCTACAAAGATGCATACATGTCGAGTATGCTTGTGACCGAGTGAGTTAAGATGTTGAGTAAGCTATATATCAGCCATTTCGTGACTAAACAAGTTATTCATTAGTAAGAAATTTATTTCATTACAAAATCTGTCAGCAAAGGACAGTAACAACTACTCGAATATCGCAGACAGAATTGAAACTAGCTAGTATATACAGCCTTGTGTATACAGCAACTAACGATCTCAGTTACTAATCTAAACTACCAATCATTAAAATATCTACAAAACATATCAATCAAATATTTTCAATTAACTCTATTTCTTTTTAAAAATGGAAATTAACGCCATTACAAAGATCCTTAAGTGTTTTTACATTGAAATGTAAATTATGATGCATATAAAGTAATCAAGTTGCTTAGTACTGAACAATGATGGCTTCGATTCATTATTTTCTAAACAATGAAGTGCTATGACAACTGACAACATTTATAATCTTTAAGGTGCATATGTGCTAATATATATGATCAAACACGATCTGGGGCGGTGGGTTAGTCTAGTGGTTAAAGCGTTGGCTTGTCACGCCGAAGACCCGGGTTCGAATCCCCACATGGGTACAATGAGTGAAGCCCATCTCTGGTGTCCCCCGCCGTGATATTGCTGGAATATTGCTAAAACCAAACTCAGTCAGTCAGTCAGTCAGTCAGTCAAACACGATCTTTCAAGTACGTTTTTAGTTAGTAAATAACTAACCGGAGACGCTGGGGCATTCTATTTACATTTTGGTTTATAAATCGACCTGCAAATATTTGGATACTGTTGACAATGCTTAAGAATTTGCCTTTTCTGCTCCAGTCATAAGACCAGTTCATTTCTTATTAATTAAAAAGGAATGCATCGTAATGTATACAGAATGACTGAACGTTTGTCTTTGTACGGTATTTGCTTGTTATTAGAAACCTTTAATAGAACTGTTCATTTTTCATGTCCTCTTAAAAATGAATTGCCTTACACAGCTCGATGCGTGGCTGAGAAAGATGGAATAACAGCATATTTTTTCATAGATTTTACATGACCTCAACTACTATTCATGTACCTAAGACCAGGCATACAATATAATCATTGCTCTTCAAAATCATCACTTCCTTTGACGCAGCAAACGAATTTAATACGAAGTGATATGGGGTTACAGGGAAGCGTTGAAAATTGGCATGTGTGTGGCTGTTTGTGTGAGTTTTACTGAGGCTAGATTGAGAGAAACCCAACGGGACACAGCGCTCTGACAATGTTTCTGTTTGTTTGTTAGCTATTTAACGCCGTATCAACAATATTCAATCTACATCACAGGGACCATGTGCATGGACCAGACAATCCAGTGATCACCAGCATGAACATCAATCTACACAACTGGGATACGAGGACATGTGTCAACCAAGTCAGCAAGGTGGGGCACAAGATCCCCATAATCGCAACATGGGTTGGTGAAGGCCAATAAATTATTCTATTAAAAGAAACTATTAATAGAGTACGTTTCATTGTGTCTACTTCAATACCTTCGCGGGCATTTCATCATTAGCCTGGATTTACCGCTTTATTAAAAAAAAGAAAGTGATAATATTGCGCAAATCATTTTTCGTCGGTAAAGCTGCTCCCAAGAAATTCATCTGTGTTACTACAGTCATCACAGTGTTTCGTTGTCAATGTCCCCGTTGATACATGTCGTACATCCTTTCACCTATCACTGCATAGTTGGATTCAGATTATATTATTTACTAGCCGCCGTGGCAATGCTGGCGCATTGCCTAGTGTAGTTTTGGGACAACAAACAAAACTGTCCATGGTGATCCAGTTCATATTTCCACAGAGCTGAAACAAAATAGTCTTCCTGTGTGTATCCGCTGATTAACTGAAGTGCAACTATGCAATGTACGTTGTTATTGTGTTTCTTCTTTCTTAAATTAATATTTATGTTTTCGGTTGTCCGGGAAATTGGCATTCGATGCAAGCAGTTCGGAATAACGTATGGAATCTGTAATCAATATTGACATCACCTTCGCAAACGCAAACTTAGGACTTCCATTTACTTCGCAAACATAGGACTTCCATTTACTTACCTAACTCCGATACAACAGGATAAAGTTGCAGATACATTCTATTTCCATGCAACGTTATGTCTATAAATTTAGTTTATAAGCGGAAATTTGGTGGTTTGGCATATGTATATATGGCGTGTGTGCCCGTGATCGTGTTCGATGTGACATTCAGAGAAGTCATGACCCTTCTTTAACATATTTGAGCATGCAATTGTGTGTGTGTGCGTGAGTGTGTGTATGTGTGTGTCTTTCTCTCCGTGTGAGTGTGTGTGTGTGTTGGATATGACAGGCCAAAAGAGATGGTCTTTCAGTGATACCTTTCGTGCATGTAAGATGTGTACGGAAGTGGACATTCACAAATGTAGGTGAGCAACAACGACAGGCTTAATACTGCTTCGAACATCAGTTTAGTAAAGGGACAATGGGACGTCACAAAACCTTAAATTCATCAACACAGACACTTGTTAAGAAATGATGAAGACAGAATCATAGGACAAACATGTACATCTTCGCATATCAGACTATATTATGTGTGTGCATATCTATGTGAACTCAAAATACCTGCCAGTATTTTATATTTACCAATTGATTGAAAGGAAGCATATGCACATCTTCACATATATGACTATGATATGTATGTGCATATCTATGTGAACTCAAAATACCTGCCGGAATTATATATTTACCAATTGATTGAAAGGAAAAATATGTACATCTTCACATATATGACTATAATATGTATGTTGCAGAGTGGGGAAAAAAATGGAAATAAAAACAAGAAAAGAAACAAGAAAGACTCATAACCAGACAACAAGCAGAATTGGTAGAATTTTCATATAAAATATTTGAAACGAGACATGCATAGGTAGGTTAGAAAAGTTAGGTATTGAGGATCTAAGTACAGATAGAACTTTTCATGCCTGTTCGGCCAAAACCTTTTGAGTGATATACCATGAGCCTGAGCTTGACAGATGAACCCCAAGATACTTGTATGATGGGACAATTTCTAAGTTGTTTTTATTAAGAAAGAACTGTTCACATTTCTTTAATCTGCCACCTTTTCTAAACACAATTATCTTACTCTTGGTTACATAAATTTTAAGTTTCCATTGGTCACAATATGTACTTAACTTATCTAATCTCTTTTTGTAAACCACAGACTGAAAAATCAAAAAGCACAATATCGTCGGCAAAAAGGAGTATGAATATATAGTCTAATAACTTCTAGATTGATACATCTCTGATTATCTGATGCTAGGCTTTCAACAATAACATTCACGAAAAATGAAAATAGAAAAGGAGATAGTTGGCAACCTTGACGGACGCCATTGAACAAGCGAAGAAGGTTGTATAACCATCATTCATGGAAACACACGATTTAACAGAATCATACATGTTTTTAAGCAATCTAAATGTTTTGCCTTTAACGTTTTCCATCCCCAGTTTATAAAAGGCTATTCCTATCAACTGAATCAAACGCAGCTTTCAGGTAATTAAAAGCACAGTATAGTCTCCCTTTATGCAGAGAGAGGTACCTCTGAATGATAGAGTTAAGTATAAATATATTATCATGAGTTTGGAATCCATGTCTTAAGCATGCCTGTTCTGGGATGAGAATGTTTTCCCGCTCAGCCCAACGAGTCAATCTGCTACTTATGATTTGGAAAATATTTTACCGGACACTTCAAGTAAGGTTATAGGCCTATAGTTGGCTGGATCATTAACACTGCCATTCTTGAAGATAGGAATAATTAGGTCCTTTCAGGAGGATAAATACCTGTAGACAGAACTCCATTAAATAAGGATTTTAACATTTCATGGTCCCTAGTATGGTGAACTCCCTTCAGTTGCTGGTGATCTATAGCCTATTTTTATATTGTGTTGTCCTCTATAGTTAAAATGTTTTAGATTTAATTGCTAGTTTTACATTTATATCTGTGATATTCTAGTTGTTTTACTGTCCTTCGTTGACAGGATTTTATACTCTATCTTTAATTATTGTTAATGTATATGTTGTTTTAGTCACGATATGGCTGAAATATTGCAAAAGTGACTTTAAATTTTAACTCACTCACTCACACACTTCCGTCCCCTACACCCGAAAGGTGGCGCTTATTTATCGTGATTTATTCAGCCATTTTTTTAGTTCAGCATTAACTTTGAAATATCACACTGCCTCCTTTTCAATTAAAGGGAGTAATTTGTTCCTTCAAAAAGTGTGTATTTTCAAAGACAAAGCATACATCTAATGATTTAGTACAATCAAACTTATGCTTTAATTATTCACAATGCGAGAAGTGAAAATTGATCTGTGTAGCTTGTGATCCTATGGCTTTTGAGAGAGAAATGGTGACTAGTTGTGTTGAATGTGTCTGTAACGAACCCAAGGATGGTGAGAGGAATGGTGAGCCGCTTTGTTGAATATGTCTGTTTTGGGCCCACGGATGATGATAGAGATGGCGACCCGCTTTGTTGAAGTTGTCTGTTTTGGGCTCACGGATGGTGACAGATATTGTGACCCATTTTGTTGAAGGTCTCTGTCTTGGTGAAGGTGTCTCTGGTTTTCCCATGATGCCAAGTGAGAGAGATACTGACCCCCTGCAGACAGTTTCAGAATTCTCTCTCAACACATATTTGATGCTTTGATTTTATTGCGACTTGGACAAATATTTCAAATCATCGGCTTTGAAGGATGTTTTCTTCACAAAATTACTTCTCATTTACTTATTGATTATTAACGGAAATTGAATTATTTGATAACTGATGACGATATGTTTTATTTGGAATATGGCGATGAAGTTGGATTATTTGTCTGCATACTCTTGATAGGGTTTGAAGTACTCTAAAACTATTGTCCTTCTCAGGGGGTAATAATTTTTACAGTACTTCAAGCCCCTCCGAGGGCACTGCCAATGACCATATACTACCGATTTATAGCACAATTAACTTTATACATTAACTACAATCAATTAATTCATTTTCCTGATAGAATGAATCAAATACACAGATATTTCATAGATGAGGGGCGATGGGGTATCCTGGTGGTTAAAACGTCCGCTCGTCACGCTGAAGACCCGGGTACAATGTGTGAAGCCCATTTCTGGTGTCCCCTGCTGTGATATTGCTGGAATATTGCTAATAGCGGCGTTAAACCATATTCACTCACTCATTCATAGATGACGATTTGCAATATTGTAACTTTAATAGTAAATATTGTAAATAGTCAACCAGGACATACTTGACCCTTATTCTTTCATCACAAGGGGTACACTACATTCCAATACGTATTCATGAATGTATCTGCTGTGGCCAATACAGCATCGTCTCAAAATGACCTCTACCAATCTGGACTACCAGCCAAGTAGGCGGTTTAATTTCATATCGTTCACTTATACCTGCTTGGCTCTTCCACGTTTTTAGCATTAGTTCTTTGATGTAACCTATAATTACATGATTATAATCACTGTAGGGATTCAGAAGCAGTGTCACACATGTGTGCTGCTTAAGCAATAATTCGCAGACCAATTCTGACCCGGAAGCAGTACAATCTATGCGTGTCGTATGCGCATGTGAAGCATTATGATGAAAAAACCATGACGTTCAAGCACATAGTGCTGCCTTCTGGCACGAGATCGATTCAGCTGTGTTAGAGTGAGAGAGTTTAGCGATATTCCAGCAATATCACGACGGGTGCCTCCATAAGCTGTGTGAAAAGTTACAGTCAAATAAAACATGGTTTGTCTCTGTACGTGTCTTTTACCGAAAACTCTTCGCTACCAACATTCACCCTAACACTGACACGTACTAATTTATCAACAGTGTTACTTAGTGTTTGCCCTGGGATAATACTGTGGTAATGAATGGGCTACAATACGCAACAGCTGAATATTAAGAAACCTATGAAGCTGTTGGACGCCATTGTGAACAGAAATGTAACAAAAGAGTATCATTAGTCATTGTTCGTATTCTAAATGCAAAAAAGAAGTAGACTTGTACAATTATACCTTGCTATTACCCCTGGCTGTGGTGCATATTCTACATATTTTTGGACGTATTTTAACTAAGTAAGGATAAAACATATGGATCAACAATGCGGAGCGATGTTACGTAGATTCTAACACCGTTACTGTGCAAGTGATGTACAGGGTAGCATAAGGAGACATATACGCAGATATGTAGCAGTGTTTTTATAACAGAGCCGAGAAGCAAGATGGGTATACACTGCAGAAGCCTAAGGTAAATAGGTCCTTCCAAATGAAGCCAGTCGTGTAAAAACACAGAATGTTTATCTTTCGGCCATAGGTGTCAACTTGCACTCGTCAGAGGGCTAAACAAAGTAGGTGATCCAGACTACCAGTTGTCGGACTTCAGTTCTTATGGAAGCCGAGGTGAATGCGTGACTGTGTGTGGTGGCTATTAGGTGCTTGAGTGTGGAGTTGAAATCTGAATCTGTACACTGAAAAGTGTAGCAGTCGTAACTATATCACATGTTACAGAAGGATTATGTCTGACCTTTTGATACGTTGCCGGTAAGCTGGAACTATGCGTTAGCCTTGGTCAAGGTTGATTGATGGCTGAAGTCTTTTACATGTGAGTGGCTTCTTGGAGTTTTCTGATGCTGTTACTAAGGACTTTGATTTTGTTCCACTGGATGCTGTGGTCATGGGCCCCCGCCGTGATGTTGCTGGAATATTGCTAAAAGCGGCGTAAAACCAAACTCTGTCAGTCAGTCAGTGTGGTCATGGGTATGGTCAGATAGTGTTGATTGTGTCATTGAGTAAAGTTTAAATACTGAACCGTGATGTTCTATAATTCGGATTGTAAGGGATCTTGATGTTTCACTCATATAAGGGTGTCCAAAATTACACGAGATATGGTCTACTGTTCCTATACTATCTTGTTTGTGGGTGGATGGTGGTTTACCTGTGGCTTCAATGGTATTTGGAAAACTGATCTTCTCCTGAACTGTTACACTACATCTTGTTGGGTTGTTTCTTTACAAGTCTTGTGTGGCTGACGGTTCCATAGTAGAGGAGCCAGGTGACAATAGGTGAAAAGCTTTCTGTTTATTCTTCATGCTGATTTCGTGATTGTCACGGAGTGTCTTGAGTAAGATCTTATGTTCATTCTGATTAGACAAATGTTAAAGCATTTGTTCGTCACGTCAAAAACCCGGGTTCGATTTTCCACATGGGTACAATGTGTGAAGCCCATTTCTGGTGTCCTCCGCCATGATATTGCTGGAATATTGCTAAGAACGTCTTAAAACTAAACTCACTCACTCTTTTGATTGTTGGTATGGTCAAACCATCTATGTAGATCATATTTTCATCTTCGTGCATGTTACTTATATTTACGTATATACTGTCATATATACAACAGTTTTGTGCAACCTGTGGCTTAATTGAATTGATTTTCAGACATAGTATGTGTTTATTGAGCACTGTACTTTGAATAAAGCAACTCTTCATTTGTGTTCACCTTTGTTAAATGTGTTCATTTAGTTGATTCCTTTTATACTCTACAAAAGTTCACATATTGCAAACATTTGGTATAGTTTTGCTGGTATACAAACTTAATACTAAATACCAGCTAGGTTTGGTTTAGTAGGAAGACGTCGTGGGGACGGTTTTGCTGTAAACTGTATATAGGAGGCGGAGAGGTTTGGTGGCGATGATGATGTAAGAATGTGGGCAACCATCTCCCATACCGATAAAGCAGACTTTTAACACATCCCGGTCAGTTTAACGGCACAACATTATGATAATTCTTCGGCCACATGTCTTTCCTATAATGTAACAAACAGGCATAATGATTCAGCACAACACAGCAAGACTAACAACGGCTTTTTAAGAAACCACAACATTCAAGTAGTGACATAGCCCTTAATGTCCCGAGATGTAAGTCCCATTGAACATTGATGGGATGCGCTTGATCAACGTCTATGTTTACATCAGCAACATCCACATAACCTCCAACAGTTGGCACAAGCATTACAGAAAGAATGGGTGAACATTTTTCATTCCAGAGTTTGTAAATATATACTTTACCATGCTTCAATATCGGATAAATTTGAAGGTTATCATAAAAAGCCGTTTGAAATATGTGGTATGTCCTTTTACAATGCCAACAAAATATCCCTTACCTCATATTCCAAAACAATTTTAAACAAACAGTACATGTTCCACAATCTATTGAAAACGATACGTGCTTGTTTTTTTGCAAATGTGTAAAGACACATCTGGATGTAATGCTTAATATTTATGTATCCGAGCACCGAGTAAATAAATACGAACGTTTAGATTAAATATGCATATGTCATTGATTAAATTTGTAGACGGCAAAATACCAACAATTATACAAACCATCAGTTGGTCTCAATCACTCGAAGCATGCGTGCCGTATCATTTTTAGTTCTTGTAATATTACAAGCCCTCACAGATCGCTTCGTATTAGGTAAGAATATGTGTTCCCTCTGTGTGTTGTTGGTGGGGCAATTCACAGTGTTGAACCCTTTGAGAGTGCAATGATACTGCTGGTTCGAATCCGAAATTCGCTTTGAATAGTTATTGGTTTGTCAGACCCATGTCTGCGTTCATGCGTGTCACCGATGGCATGTCACGTTCCCATCGTTCCACCTGAAATGTAACTGATTTATTGTTTTAAATCGGTGTTAGAAATACCGAGATGCTTGTAGCAATTAATCGGGTTTTCCGGTGAATACTCGGTAAAGGCTTTGGTGTGAGCTATTTTTCTAATGTTTTGTTGATATCTCAGAGGCGCGAGCTTTTTATATGTTATGACAGTAAATTAACTGTTTATATAATTTCATTTGTCTATTTCACCACATGTTCTTCTTACCGAGTCACTTTCTCAGTTCGATACTTAAAAGCAATGTCATTATTTAGCGTTGACAGAATTTCTAACTGTGATATAGATATGTCGTTGTCACAGACAAAACTCAATGTCTTGATTTATTGACACCTGTGTGTCTGCCTGCCTGTCTGCTAATGACAATATTCAATACACAGCTACTATCACTGACCACATGCAATTTGAACTTAACACCAATCAGGCTATACACCATAAACAAAATGCATTGATTTATGGCCCGAGTTCGGTCTCTGTCACATTATGTAATTACACAGACAGGCAGGTGTGATACTTGAACACATGACATGTTATGATGTCTGTTGATTGTAAAATGTTATACGCAAAAAATGAGCATGTATTTACAAAACCCAACATCTCTATATATACACACACAATGAGCCGTGAGGGCATCTGCAAATGAACCAGCCGTTACACTTGAGTGCACACCCACCCGCTCTGACTGGGTTCGGTATCCCGGCTGCTTCGTTTCTTGGGAAGTAAACCAAAGTACACAATATTGCACTTTTGATTTGCGATTGTACGCTTATAATTTTGTTAATATGTTTTTTCATAACCAGCAATGTATATTATATGTCATGAATAAGTGATAATTGTGTTTTAATTATGTTTGATTTTTTGGTTGCATGTGACCTTTAAGGTCTCAAACTTTTTAAGCGTCTCCCGTTGAAAGCCATCACTAAAAAATCGAAGCATCAAATTATCAAAACTGTCCGATGACAGGTCCCATATAGAGATATTTTCGCGAATTACGAGCCCCACGCACTATGAAAATATCGCTTAATGATGAGAACCATCATAGAATGTCCGTGCAAAATTGTCCTCAGACCTGTCCCTTTACAGAACAAGATATTGTTAAAAGTAAAACGAAAATGAATGAGCAAGAGAAATTGAGATACCAGGATTTATCATTGTATTGGTATGGAACAGTGTATCAGTTCCTGAGAGCTAAGCATACTAAAAATATATCAATCATAGCGGACAGAGAGACGGACATTCTGAGTTGGTGTAAGGCAGGAAGGACAAAGATCTAGTAGAGTTGTGCTTAAAGATGGGGGCCTTTGTTTGTGTAAACCAAAGATTGGAGCTTGCATTAAAAGAGAAGTCCCACTATGCGGAATCATTTGTGGACGGGGACCGAAAAATTAGTTGGATAACGAGAGACATGGGCAAATTCGACACCGGATTTAGAGTTCGCGTGGAGCCAGACCAAACTTTCAAGAACTACGGGAAAATCATAGCTTGGTATCCGACCACTTTAACGGTTTTACCAAATACCATAAGACCATTGGATTATTTTATGGATTTACATTGATATCGAGGAAACAGTTGAGCCTTATTCTCCTATGCTTTCTCTAATTTTGGAAAGGAATGCTTGCCGCGCCTAATGCCTGACCTGTTCGATCAACTTTTTATTCGCATCTCATATTGCGGGCCTTGGCTCGAATCTCTTGTTTCATTCTGTGGTATTGGCGACTTCTGCTAACGCCTCATCTTCCGTGATCTTGCTATCGGCGAGTGCTGTTGATACATGATCATTGATCGTGTTTAACTTGGCTTGGCCTAAAACCCTAATCTTGTCGTACTTCAGCACTTTACGTTGCAGCCGACGCAAAATGAATTTAAGAGCTATTCGCGCCAGCCCCAATACCCCGGCTGCTATTTCTAACCCAAGGACAACAGCATTCACTGCTCTATGATACTTTTTGTACAATCCTAGTCGCGCATCACATTCTTTTTCGAGTTGGCTTTTGACATCGTTTATTTCTCGCAGACAAAATCCGTCCGCAGTTTCAAGTGTTTTTAGCCACTTCCTCCATGGCCGGATACAATCCCACTAATTGTCTACACTGCTGTAGAAAATATAAGCCGCATAAGGACCCAGAACTATCTTTAAATGGCACACCCATCAAAGTTGTAAAGGAGGCCAAGTTCCTGGGTCTATTTTTCGACTCCCATTTAACTTTTTTGGTGCATATTAAATCCTTTAAAGCCAAATGCCTCAAGGCACTCGACTTGTTGATAGTTGTTTCCAACTCAAAGTGGGAAGGGGATCAAGCTACCCTCCTCCATCTATATCGATCATTGATCCGCTCGAAACTTGACTATGGCTCCATCGTATATGGCCGATGAGCCACCCCTTATCCAATGCCGTATAAAATTATCCCAACAATATATAACAAAACTACATTCTAACGAGTCCTCTTTATGGGCTTTGTACAACAAAAAGTCTTCTCTTGTTCCGCCTCTGGGCTAAGAATTAAACCTTTCATTTCTGCTGCCAGCATTGAGCTGAAAACTATATGTCCTTCCCGTCTTCTTTCTTCTCCTCCTTGGCAACTGGTGAGGCCACAAGTTGACCTAACTCTGGCAAAGTTTAAGAAATCTGAAACTAATGAATTACAATATAAACAAGAATATAATCAATTAAAAAGTAAATATAATACATACAAATCCTTATTGACAGATGGGTCCAAGGATGGTTCCGCAGTAGCTTGTGCGGCTGTCATTGGATCCAGAACAATATCTTCTCGATTGCCTGATAACAGCTCTAATTTTACAGCAGAAGCAAACGCCATATTAACAGCCTTAAAATATATTGTTAAACACCCTAAATATAAACAATATATCATCTTTTCAGACTCTCTTTCGTGCCTTCAGGCTATTAAAAATCTTTCTTCCAAACATCCACTTTTACTCGAAATTATTGAATTATATAATGGTCTTGCTACTGGCCAATACGACATCGTCTTCTGTTGATTACCCAGCCACGTTGGCATTTCCGGGAACACAATGGCCGATTTTGTTTAGCAATAAATCTGTGACACCACTTCTTATTCCATACTCTGATTACAAAGCTAGCATCAGAACATACATTCGTGATGTGATGAAGAAGAAGTGGGACAGCCAAGTTGGTATGAATAAATTACATGAAATAAAACCCTATATTGGTTACACCTACTTGGGTTGTCAGTCCAGATTTGAGGAGGTCATTATGCGACGATGTCACCTTGGCCACACTAGATATACTCATGAATACCTGTTAAAAGGTAAAGATCCTCCGTTTTGTATCCCTTGTGATGAAAGTATCACGGTCAAGCATGCCCTGCTTGACTGTATTGATGTTTCCATCACAAGTGATATCTACCTCACTGTAAAATCTGTTAAGGATCTTTTTAGTACTATTAATTTCCATTTAATTATTGAAAGTCAAAGCCGTTTGTGAGTCCGTGACGATCACTAACAATCCGAGCACAGTCGAACAAAACTAAACGCTGCTAATTCGATTCCCTAACCTGGGGGAAGAAAGATGTCATAGTGCCCGGGAAGGCTTGACTGTCTTTTCACATCACCTTGGAGTCTGAGGACGACAAAACAGAACTCGTGGACAACATGGGTCAAATCATCGTCAAGAAAACCTAGATCAAAATCAGCCGCAACGAGGTACAGCATTGATCACAGCGACGTGTTTTTTCACTTACGCAGAGCGAACACCATAACATGAAATATCAAGGCATTTGTCCGAGCGATGCGATAAGACCAGGTGGCACGTGGGATATACTTCTACACCGGCTGAGCTCAACGCCAAGATGCCGGAAGATAAGGCTGTGGCCAATGCATTCGGAAACCGGTTTTGAGTTGCTTGAGGGGCACTTGCCCTTTTTACCAGGCCGCACTGGGCAACAGGCTGGAATACGAACTCACGATCAACGATCATCTGTAGCACCACCGAGGCCGCCGACAGCTACGTTGTTGATAACATCTTGCTGGAGTTCAACATGGTCTCGAGCCTGGAACTGACCCGGCAGATTCACAACCAGTACTTGGTAAAGATGTCCATCCTGTACGATCGCGTTTTGTGGCACCGGAGTATCGTCAAGGACAAGAGCGACTCGCTGTAGAATTCAACCTGAACGAGCCGGCCCAATCGACAAATGTTGTTTTTATCGTTCCCGTGGCGGAATACCAGCTGCTCCGAAGAGACAGCAAAGTCACTTGGAACCCCTAGATCACCAAAGTGGAAGTGACCTTCACGGTAGTGCCCAACCAGCTGTTCAGCCAAACCATGAGAGATCACCAACAGAGAAAGAAATCCGAAAACTGCCGGCAATCAAGCACATACCTGAAATCAACGCGGTCATCAAGAATCTCAGTCTCTGCGACGTGTCGATCGGGGAATACCTGAAGGACAAGTACGCTCTGTGGCTGGACATGCGATCCACGGACGACGAATCGGCTGCACAGCAGAGGGCGGGTTCATCGACAACGGAAGCGAAGGGATCACGATTCAAATTGCCAAGAAGGCCAGCAAGTTAAATTTATATTTGTACGTGATTATGGACACGCAACTCAATAAAGAGAAATGAAGATTCATGCAAGGCAACTAGTAAGATTTTTTTTTTATCGAAATATTTGATATTGATCTGCCTCGCAATACGCACTGTGTCATCGTGTGCGGCCAGATGGGTTGCGGAAAAACAATATTTGTGCTGGACATGCTGGAAGGATACTATTAGCACGTTTTCGATCACATCGTCATTCTCTGCCCAACATTGCGTGTGAACAAGGTGTAAACGGAGAGAGCGTGGTTGATGAAAGCAACCCATCTGCAGTTTTTTTTGCATGCTTATCACGACAAGTTTAAAGGCGAGTCGATGCTGTTTGTTATAGACGACTGTGGCGCCAACAAAGAAATCATCAAAAAACGAGATATGCTGTCATACCTAGCCTTTTCCAGCCGGCACATGATACACAGTGTGTGGGTCCTAATGCAGAAATTCAACTCGGTGCTGAAAGACCTGCGCAAACAGACGTGATGGGTTGCCTTGTTTCACTCCATGGACAGTGGTTCAAGCCTATTTCACCCCATACCATGATGCTAGCACCTCCCCATGATTCTCTTTCCATAACACATTGGTCTGAGTAACGCTGGCCACATCGTCGCCATATTCTTGTTCTGCCACCTGCAGTTGATACGCAGTACCGACTCTCATCTGTGAACAGAATAGTTCTCCATTGCCTGTATTGCCAGTTTTGGTGTTGTAGGGCAAACTGGACGAGGATAGGTCCACGGTAAGGTCTACGGCAATGGAGGTTCCCGCTGTTAAGACGTCGGCGTACTGTATCAGTACTGATTGGTCTTCCGTGTGTTCCCACTGTCTGGCGTGCTGTTTCGGATGCCTGCATGAAGGGATTCTGTACATGCTGTCGCCCAACACGGCTGTCTTGTCGTCTTGTGGTCACCCTTGGTCTGACAGTACTGGGGCAATCAAATGTGGTGTTGGTGGCCCCGGAAAGTTGCTGCAGCCTATACATGGTCCGAACGTCGACGTGGAAGTGATTGGCAACGGCTTGTGCAGTGTGGCCAGCTTCAAGTCTTCCTAACTCCTGGTTCCTCT
The DNA here is from genome assembly GCF_003918875.1 of Haliotis rubra. Lineage (NCBI taxonomy): Eukaryota > Metazoa > Mollusca > Gastropoda > Lepetellida > Haliotidae > Haliotis > Haliotis rubra. The sequence continues at coordinate 12,343 of NW_025765199.1, read as the reverse complement.
GAGCTGTCGTGAGTTTTGGCATCCTGCTGACGTTGTAATGTGAATGTTTAAACCAGGTTTAGGGGTGCATTTTATAGGGATGGTCCTTGTGAACAGCATGTGCAGCATGAGTTGCATGAAAAACATTGAGAACACTGTACCATCTCTGAGATCATGTTGCGTTTTTGAGACCATTTCCTGGGTTCCATTCTGATTTTGGGAAGGAATGTCTTTGCTCAGGTAAAGTTGGAGATGTTGTCAAAAATATACAATCAAAACATGAAATGAGTTAACAGTTGTCCGTTTCTGCCTAGGAAAATTCCAAACTGACGTTTCTTTTGCTGCTTAGTATAGATTACTGCATTATAAGATAGAGAGCATCGACCATGATGCAGATCTACACCGGCATCGCTTCTGCGTGATCTCCTTCCCATTCCACTGGACCATCGACAGTACCTGGGCAAAGAGACGTCAATGCAGATCCGTTCGTTAACCACGCCTTGGCGCCATCAGCTGTGAGCTGTACCACCGGTACAGCATGTTACCGGCTCTGCTGACACTGGAGATCATCACGCAAAACATTGCTGTTTTAAAGATTTCAAAAATCATAATGATAATATACAATATGATGGATGCTGTCCCCACGAACAGACAACAATGACGATGAACAACCCGGAGGAGGATCTATCATTGCCGCTGCCAGTGCGATTGATACCATAACCAGAAAAAAAAGACCCCAAAAGTAGCTGCTGGTAGAAAAAGGCTGGTTAGCCAAAACAGAAAAATATAATAAAAACATAGACAATGGGCCCCGTACGCCATAGCAGCGGTATGCATCACTGCTATCACTGCATTGATATACAAATTCAAACCACTAACCCAGCCACTGCAGCCACTGTATCTGCTGCGAAAATCACCTAGAACAGCAATTACAAATAAACCCGCATATCAGGTTGTAAATAATTTTTTTCACTCGATTGAACAAAACATGTGCAAAACATGGCAGCATGCTCGTGTTCGACTTAGGACTGGCTGCATGGCACAAAGACATGCTCATAAAGCAAGGCATCATTCGAGGAAAACATATTGAAATAATAATAATAATTAATAATAATATAGTTGGCCACGATTGCGATGATGGTCGGTGGGGCATTAGATCAACACACTGGCATTTTGGGTAGCAATTATCTCATTTCTTACCTACGAACATCCAACGCGGCAAGCCGAGATAGAGCCAGAACGGAAATGATGATGATACAGCTTTACCAGAGCAATTACAGGCCGCACAAGCTGAGTGCACTAAATAACGCATGCAGTGAAGAATGCATTCCGCCAATGATTTCATCCAACTCCGGTGGGAAAATCACACTGTCGTAGCACTTTCAACAGCGTCGAGAAGCCATGAAAGACTATTACCTCGCCATGGGAAAAAGACTGGCTCCCTGGGAGATGGCCCCACCCTATCCAAGTATTTAATGCACCTATACTCTGAATCAAGAGAAGAGAGAGAGCTATCTTTTGTTGTGCTGGGCATAGCCACGACCGTGATGATCGCGCCAAACAATTAGAATAAAAATATTTGACATGTGTATAAAAATTGGACTGACACCTCTGTATCATTGAAAGTTTGTGCTTTGGGGAAAAGCCGAAACGTTAGGTAAATGCCGGCGGCTCCGCAAAATAATTTTTTTTAAATTCCACATGTATATACAACTCCCCCTATTACAGGTTGGTTTCAATCGAAGCTGCGTATCAACCCTGTTGGACATTCGTGTTCCTCGAGAAGTCATATCAACCTGCTGGACATTCGGTTTTCAACCTGTTAGACATTCGTTTCACTCGAAGTCAAGTAACAAACCTTTTAGACATTCTGTTTTTCACACGTATATAAACAAGGAGAGTCAGAGAACTCAAAGTGATATAGCGAAAGAGCTCGGATTGGTGGGCCATTTTTGTGCCGGCAGACTGAGGCTGTGGGTAAGTATCTGCGAGAGCTGGCGGATGATCATCGATCGCGTCAAGCCGCTGATAGCCAGCAAGCTCAGGGGAGGAGCTGAGTGCTCTGGAGTCGTACTCAACCTGACTCCATTGAGTCGACCATCAAATACGTTGCTGCAAAAATACAGGAATCACTGGAAGCGATAGAGCACACAAAAGGGTTCTGGGTGTGTGGTTGAGGTGGGCAGGACCAACACCGTTTATTTGGACATAGCGAACTACATGCCATTCAAAGGTGGCTCAATACATCGACTTGCTGCCTTACTTCAAAGAAAAAAACAAGCCATTGTCCATGGCAAAATTAAAGGCAACGATTCCTTAGAGGTGGCAAATCATAACCGTGATGTTTTAACCGAAAGGTAACCCGTAGCAGGCGTTCCAGCTATCAACGAAAGAGTGGCTGGTCTCGGACTTCATGGGCATAGAGGAGCGCTATGCCCATCCTCAGATCGCCAAAGTCGAAAACAAAACGATTTGGCCATCAACGTGTTTTGACACAAGGCAGTAAAATCGTCGTGAACAGACGTGCACAGGAATTTATTCCTGATAGAAAAGATGATAAATTTCACTACGCGTGGATGAAAAGTCTGAGCAGGTTGTTGCACGACCAATAAGTATAAAGGGAACAAACACTTTTGTGAACAATGCCTGCCCGGCTACAAGTGCGCCGACCTGGAAGCGCACAGAGAGGACTGCTTAGAAACCACCAGAAACAAATGCCCGTGCCCTATGTGTGGATTTATGCGGATTTCTCGAGGCCCTCATCAAAACGTCGAACAAAAAACATGACATCGCTGCGCTCGATGCTGAGCGGATTTTCACTTACAAACAACAAAACACGAGTCTTGCGGGTTTGCTTTTGTGGTGGTTTCGATACGACGGGAAAAGACAGATCCTCCGTGATCTACTGGGATCCATACGCAGCCGAAAGAGTTTCTCACTTCCCCACTGCAATGCTACGAGAAAAATCATCTGGAAAAGTTCATACTGAATCATCCCTCTATGCACATGACTCCAGAACGACTGGCGAGCTCATAAGAATGCCACTCATTGCCACGTGTGCAAACGTGAGAGATCAATGCCATGTCAATAACGGCTTTATTTGCAAGCGCAACTTCTTAAAACTAAAAATAAATCCTACAATCCATACCCATCCCTATGGTGCTGCTGCACCCTTTACCATGGTTCTCTAGTATGGTGATCTACCTTCTTCAGTTGTTACGATCTATAGCCCATGTAGCATACTGTATTGTCCTCTTTAATTAAAATGTTTTAGCTTTGCTCGCTAGTTATATTCATATCCATGATTCTCTAAGTATTTTACTGTTAATCGCCGCATTGCAGGTTTTAATCTCCAAAACGTTTCTCTTTATATTGCGCTTAAATTGTTTCAGTTTGCTTTGCTGTTGTCTCTGAACAATCAAGTTGAGAAAGCAAACGACCCAGATGCCTTCTACATAACCAATAAAAATACACCAACGCGTCGGCTCAATCTGTGCTGCTGAGAAAAGGCGTTTATCGCAATAATGCGAGTACATGGGCAGCTCTACAGTCACTTGAGCCTAACTGAAAGTATCAGCGGAACGACAATTACTTCGCACGCCATATAAACGTGTAGGACAAACTGGGCTACAAGACTTTTGAGGCGATTACAATCTGTACTTGAAAATGGACATGCTCTTGTTGGCCGACGTCTTTGAGATATTCAGAAAAACTGCTACGAAACAATACGCGGACCTGGATCCTGCCTGGTATAACATCGTCAGTCCGGTGTCTCATGGGTACACCTTGATTGAAAAGACTGGTGTGGAACTTTTGACCGACTACGACATGCACCTGTTCATCGAAAAGTTCTGCAAGGGCCGGATTTTGATGTCTGCCAGAAGTTACGCCAAAGTATGGCCAACAACAAGGCTTACATGGATGGCTACGACTCGAGCAAAACTGACCAAACACATGCTCTATCTTGACGCAAACAACCTGTACGGCTGGGGTATGGGCCAGCCTCCGCTCCACTAGTGATTCGAATGGACAACCGTGGTTGCGAGATCGACAATGTCATGAGCATCGCTCAGATGCAAAACAAAGGCTACATACTCAGGGTCGTCTCTGAATATCCTGCAGAACTGCACATGTCGCACAACAGCTATCCGCTGGCTCCCAAACGATTGATGGTGAATCAAGACTGGCTGTCCGACTATCAATGAAAATTGATAGGAACAACTGAAAAGGTAAAGAAAAGAAATCACCGCGTGAAAAATCTCGTGCCCAACCTGGTAAACAAGAAATGGTACATTGTACACTACAGAAACCTGCAGCTGTACACGTCAGTTTGGAATGAAGCTGACGAAAATACACTGAGTGCTGAAATGCGATCAAAGGCCATGGATGGAGCCGCAGACATCCAAATGAACTTACGGACTTGGCGAAAACTGGAGCACCACCGATTTTTGAAAAGAATCTCTACAAACTCATGAACTTCGGAACAACTCGGTGTTCCGGCAAAGGCCATTGAAAATCTGGCGAAAAACGAGAGACATGAAGCAATCGTGGGCTTCAATCATGAGGAAGAAAAACTAAGGAAACTCGATAGCCAGTCCGGCGCATTCAACCGCTGGCAAGATATTCGATGGTGACTCTGGTGGCGCTGCACATGAATAAAACCATAACATCAAATTCAACTGGCCTGTTTTACGTGGGGATGAGCATCCTGGACTTATCCTAACACCTGATGTACGACTTTGCTTGGCAACGAACTCAAAGAACACAGTACAGCCGATTGATGTGGAGTGCGCTGTACATGGACATGGATTCGCTGCTGCTGATGGAAATTCGTACCTTGCTGACATGTACGCGGACATGGCGAAAACACATTAGCCACATGTATGATACAAACGATTATCCCAAAGACCATCCACTGCACAGCCGATCAACAAAACGGCCCTCGGACGCATGAAGAGACGAATGCGTGGGCACAGCAATCGTGGAATACGTCGGCTTTGTATTCCATCAAAAAAGAGCACGAAGACGAAATCAGGAAGGGCCGAAGGCGTGAAAATCTACCTGAGGTGAAAGAACATATCAAGCACGTTTCGATTCAAGGCCCTGTTCAAGAAACGGACATTTAAGGCACGAGAACAAAACATGCTGAGGCAACAGACAACAATGATATACGGTCTGAGGGGAATTAACAGAGACGTCGCTGTCTCCCCTATGGACACAAAAGATGGATTGCCAACGATGGTGTCACGACGTACGCGTACGGACACACACGCATATCAAATATTAAAAAAAAAACATGAATGGAGAAATTTTTGTATTACAGCCCACCCGGATGCTGGAAGGACTCGGAGTGCCATCCCTAAACTCGCCAAAGCCACCCAGAGTCTCAGAAGTCGTCGCTAAAGTCTCAGTAAAAGAAAATTTGATACTCAATCAAGCATGAAAACGACCTCTCTTGTTTCTGCAACACACCACAGGATAGGGTTAGATGTAAAATGTACAAATATTTCCCTGACAGTCATGGATGTTGCCATTCGCTACAACGAAGCCGAACCGTTGACGATGAAAGATTTGGCCTGAAGTCGAGAAGCACTCGAACACATCTACAAACGCAATCACAGCAACCTCCGCCTGCGCGTCTTGCAATTCGATACCGGACGCCGAGTTTATAGGAGCCGTGTCATGGCTAGCTGTCCAAGCACAAAGTCAGGTCAGACATGGTATAGCGGGAGCGCATCGCGAGCCAAGCTATCGTTGAGAGATTCAACCGCACCTTAGACGAATGCTTATTCTCACACCAGTACGCAGGTTACTCGACTTGTGGGCCAAAGATCAGTCGAAGCCATCAAATGAAATCTATCGCCGCCGAATCGTCGGCAGCACGTCGCGACTGGGTCATTATTAGGTACTTGTACCAGCCCGGGTGTTCAGCCGGGTGAAAAACATAGGGAGATAGTAGAAGAGCCACGCCCTCGTTGATAGGTGCTTTGGATAGGCGCCGTGAAGGCGCGTCTTCAACTCCCCGTGAGTGGTAATGCCGAAATCTTATATTTAGTCGGGGTATATTTCAACCCCAGCCCGTTTGTGTCGGTGGAGGAAGGAATTCTGGTGGTTGAGGGAATATTAGAACCAGGAACAGTGTTCCTCATTGCCCAACACACCACTTCGGCCCTAACTTCACCCTAGTAGACGGGTGGGTTGAATGGGCCGGTTCAACCAATCGGCTGGTCACGCCAAGCCCTGGAGCATAACATGATGTAATGTTGCACAAAATTTTTGAAAATTGTAATATACTTTTTTTAAAGTCTTGGCGAATTTTAAGAACTTTAGAATTTCAAATATAAACTTTCATGTTTTTGCCTAGAGTCAGTATGCGCACTTTAAAGGCGGTGGCTCATTCGCCAATCAAGGTGGAATAGTTACTTTGCGTTATTCTGCTTGAATACATCATCCGGGTATCCTTGGTGCTGGAGGCTGGAAACCCGCCTGTTCTTTTAGCATTGTCCTTGTGATACTCCGTGGAGGGTGGGGAGCTCGGATGATGAACCATTCTACAATAACTACTCTTTGTATATCTCTACGATCTTCCGTTAATTTCAGAGTGAGTGAGTTGATATTTAACGTCACATCGGCAATATTTCCAGCCATATCGTGGCAAGGGAGCATTTTGATATTGAAATGAAAACCTTATCTATTTACAAAACATTATCAAAATTCATTTAACAGATCTATCTCTTTAAAAAAATCAATGATTAAATGATAATTAACATTACTAAAAAGGTCCTTTACTGTTTTGACATTAAAATATCTATCCCTTATGATGGATAATTCAACACAGTCAAGCAGGACATGTTTGAACGTGGTTCTCTCATCACAGGGGATACAAAATGGAGGATCCTCACCTTTCAATAGGTATGCAGGAGTATATCTTGTGTGGCCAGTAGGACGTCGTATGATGACCTCTTCAAATCTGGACTGACAACCCAAGTAGGTGTAACCGAAAGTTGGTTTTATTGCACGTAATTTATTGATACCTACCTGGCTGTCCCACTTCTGTTGCATCAGACCACGGATATAAGATCTAATAGCAGCTTTGTAATCAGAGTATGGGATAAGAAGGGTGTCACAGATTTGTTGAGTGCTGCCTTAGCAGCAAGATCGTCCATTGTGTTCCCAGAAATGCCAACGTGGCTGGGTAGCAAACAAAAAACGATGTCACATTGGCCAGTAGCTCATTATACAATTCAATAATCTTTAACAAAAGTGGATGTTCTACAAGAAAGATTTTTAATCAGCCTGAAGACACGAAAGAGAATCGGAAAATATTATGTATTGTTTATATTTACGGTAAGCTTATTAATATATTGAAGAGCTGCGAATATGGCGTTAGCTTCTGCTGTGAAAATAGAGCTGCTATTTGGTAGTCGAGAAGATAGGTTCGGGATTCAAGGACAGTGGCACATGCCACTGCGCCACCATCCTTGGACCCATCTGTAAATAAGGATTTGTATGTATTATATTTAATTTTTAATTGATTATATTCTTGTTTATATTGTAATTCATTAGTTTCTTGCTTTGCTTAAACTTTGTCAGGGTGAGGTAAACTTGTGGTCTCACCTAATTGCCAAGGAGGAGAAGAGAGAAGACGGAAGGAGCTATATTGTCCAGCCCAATTCCGGCAGCAGAAATGAAGGGTTGAATTCCTTAGCCCAAGAGGCGGAACAAGAGAAGACTTTTGTTGTACAAATCCCTCAAAGAGAGGATTAAAGACACAATTAAAAGCAGGATTAGACTGGTTAGGAAGATAGTTTGGTAATATATTGTAATGATAATTTTATACGGCGTTGGGTAAGAGAAGGCCTATCTGCCTCAACATAGATACTGTCAACGGAGATGTTCTGAATGACCCAAGACAAAGTCTCAGTGACCTTGGTGGTGGACAGAATCTAAAAGTTTTAAGTTGCTGGCAGGCTCCACCATATACGATGGAGCCATAATCAAGTTTCGAGCGGATCAATGATCAATATAGATGGAGGAGGGTAGCTTGATCCCCTCCCCACTTTGAGTTGGAAACAACTTTCAACAAATCAAGGGCCTTCAGGCATTTAGCTTTAAAGGAATTTTGATATGCGGCAAAAGTTAAATGGGGTCGAAAAATGAGACTCCAAGAACTTGGCCTCCTTTACAACTCTTGATGGGAATGCCATTTAAAGATAGTTCTAGGTCTTTATGCGGCTTATATTTACTACAAAGTGTAGACAATTAGTTTTAAACTTGAAAAATTTTAAAGCCGTTTCTCAAGACACCATTTATTTATTTTATTTAAACACAACTGCAATTGCCAATCAATAGTATGCATATTTTACCATGACAAGAAATATTAAAATCATCCACAAAAAGTGATCCGTCAATTGAATCGTTTAAAACCTTGGATAAACTGTTAATCTTGGATACCAAATAATGTGACAGACAAAATACTGCCTTGAGGGACACCTTGATCCTGGTTGTAATGATCAGACAGGGCTGAACCCATTCGACTTGAAATTGCCTGCCTTTTAGAAACTGTGATATTAAAAAGGCAAACGGGCCCCTCAAACCAAAAATCATGTAAATCCTTCCAAAATGCCATGCTTCCAGGTGGTATCGTATGCTTTCTCGAGATCAAAGAATATCGATACTGCATGTTGTTTATTTACTATAGCAGTTTTGGATAAAGGACTCCTAAAGGTACCAAATGATCAATGGTACTACGATTTTTCCTGAAACCACATTGGATATTGGTGATAAGGTTATTGGTTTCAAGATACCATGTTAATCGATTGTTTACTATCTGTTCCGATGGTTTTACAGACACAACTCGTTAAAGAGATTGGTCTGTAATTAGACGGATCAGTATGATCCCGGCCAGGTTTTGGAAATGGGGACTACAATGGCATTACGCCAGGAAGTTGGGAAATTCCCCTATAGTCCATATCATATCAAATATATTTAGCAGTGTTTCCAAACACGATTCGGGCAAATGCTTTAGGAGCTGATAGTGGATATCATCAGCCCCTCTGTTGCTGTATCATGAGCTTGCCTCAAGAGCGGGATATGTAGCTCATGGAGTGAAAATAGTTCATTATAATCTTCTCACCATTGTCTGAGTTAAAATTTATTCCATTCTTCTCTCCTGTTGTTTCTGGTGTTTTTGAAACTCAGGGACATAATTTGATGATGAAGAATGTTTGGCATGCGTTTAGCCAAGTTTATTTTGCTAAGGTCAGTCTTTATGAGTTAAGAGGATTCATCACCATCCTTTAGGATGGTGGACATTAGATTTAGAACATTTGCCCTTTATTCTTGAACTACGTTCCACACCTTGGATTTAGGTGTACGTGAATTTTATTTTGGAAACATAGTTCCTCCGAGACTGACGCTTATTCTGTTTAAAATGCGCGTCGGTCTCTTTGGCATTTAAAATTTTAACTTTGTCTAAATTATGGACTGTAGGATGTTTGCGGGAAAAACTTTTCATCTTTCTTCCTACTTTTTCTGGTATTCAAGTTTACACTCATTAGTAAACCATGGTGTACGAATGTGTGGAATTGCAGAGGACTTGGGGATATTTTTTGGTCAGCAAATGTCATTTAGTATATCGGAATGGAAGAACCGGCAAAATAGATGACTTCACTGATGATAACTTTAAGTATATTGCACCTGATTTTGAAGAAGTGGAATGATTACGTATCTGATCATTTTAAGGAACGACGGTTCTCTTGTGACAACGGAGTAAATGTATTTGGCAAATACCTGATCGAGCTAATGTAGACTCCATAATTTGCAATATATTCAATGGCCGCTGTGGAAGCGATAAAGGTGTTGGTGATTTTACTTTTATTAGTAAAAAAATGGTTCCAGCGTTATTGATTATGTGTCATTGAATCAGAACCCATTTATAGAGAAATAATATCATCTTTCGACATCCTTTGAAAACCTGATTCCTGAAACACTCCGCCAATTATATTCCCATTACCTACCAATAAAGGTCTCGAGTAATATTTGATAACAGCACGGCTACTTGATTCATGCTTTACTAAGTACACGTGGAAGCACGATTTCGAAGATATCTATGTGTCAACGCCTCGAAAGCTCATCTGACTCTTTGAATGATGCAACGTATATTTCATTTGATATTGAACAAGGGGTTAACATGTTTACTGACGTATTATTGAGGTCAGCTGATTGTATGAAAGCGAGCTGTTACGTCACGCAGCAAGGTATATACCTTGGTTTAACAATGCGTGTCGATCTTTTAAACATCAGCACTTGCCATTTCTTGAACATATTTCGTTAACGCAAAGACGAGGCGTCTCTAGCCGCTCATGTAACAAGTAGAAAAGCAAAACAACCAGCTTGTAAGACGGCCAAGCGCAACCAGGACGATAAGCAATTAATTGAATTGAAATCGATTCAATGGGTGACCCTTCTTAAATTATTCTGAAGCGAAAGCTGAAAACACCTAACCAGTGGGGTTTCACTCATCGGATACTAGTAATATATCTCCAGAGACTTGGTTTAACTACTTTCCGGACCTGTTTTGTTGAAAACCAGAATGACCTCAGCGACGATCCATCGCCTGGTGATTGGCATCTTGTTCAGTCAATGTGACTTTGCAAAACCCTGATGATGTATTTGATTCACCAATTAGTATAGGAGAAATATACTCCAGTATTACCAAGCCTAAGGCAAATAAAACGTCTGGGGAGGATTACATAATTGGCGAAATGTTTAAGTCTTCAGCAAATTTTCTCCTACCTTTCTGGAAATTCTTTTTATTCAATTCTCTTTATGATAAAGGAGAGTTCCCTTTGTCCCGGTCCAAAGCAATCATTATCCCATTTTATAAAAATGGAGATAAAACCTTGCCTGTAAATTACCGTGCCATATCACTTCAGTGTATTTTCAAGTTATATACAAGTTTCCTAAACAATAGACTTGGTATTCTGGGGTGAGTGCTGCAATAAAATCAAAGAGGAAACAAGCTGGCTCTGATCAGGATACACTACTACCATTGATAATATTTCTTTTACCCCTACAGGTCTCTATCAGTCAGTAACTTCTTCAAAAGTGTGGAAAACTCTGTATGCTTGTTTTATTGATTTTCAAAAGCGTTCGATCCCGTCAACAGACAAAAAGCTCTGGGTATCTATTCAAAAAGAAACGGACTAGGGTCAAAATGGATAAAGTGTTGCAATCTGTGTACCATAACGGAAAGCATGTGTACGTACATCGAATAACGTAAACACAGAAGCATTTTGAATGTCCTCTAGGGGTACGGCAAGGTTGTGTTCTTAGTCCATTTCCTGTTCTCATTTTCATTAATGAATTGGTCGATGAAACTTCAATCCACTTGTACACAAAATGGCGTTCAGTTATTCCCTTGACCTACTCGAGCTGTTTCTTCATTTATTTGTTGGGATGACGTTGTTCCTCTGTTTTCTGATACGGTAATTGGACTCCAAAAACAAATTGATATACTTGTGAGAATTACCGCGAAAACATGGAGTCTATAAGTAACTTTAAACAAGACAAGCATTAGTTGTATTTTTAAACATGGGGGCAGACTCTTCTTAGAACCTGAAAAGTGGGACCTACAAACTTGCTCCAATTAAAGTTTCATCATCATATAGATACCTTAAAATGCCATTTACTAGTGAAATCCTAATTTGAAGTAGCAGCTATAAACAATCTGACTCTTAAAGCTAAGAAGGCTCCTTATAACTGCCTCAACGTAGCTTGTTTGGCTTAAAAACTTCATATGAACTATATTTTAAAAATCTTGATAATTAAAATCCTGCCAATTCTGCCTTATATGGCCCTGGAGGTGTGGGTGTTCAAAGATTTAGAAGCTTTGAATAAATTCAATTGCAAGCTTGTAAACGTTTTCTGGGCATCCGTGATCAACATCCAGATATTGTATTAGGTGAATGGTGGAAGATACCCAATCTATATCTTGGCACTCCTGAAACGTTCTATCTTATATTGGTTGAAAGTCATCTCAATGCGTCCTCACCTCACACCCCTTTTAAAAGTTTCCTGCTATAAGATGCTCCTGTATCTTGGTTGAAAATGCTAGCGAGGCTAGAAATAGGCACAACTGGGCTATGTTAATCATAAAGACATTGTTCCAACTTGGTCTTGATATGCATGGTTCGGTCAGGAGTAGGGATGCCACAGCTTTTATCCATTGTTCAACAACGATGCGATTCGTTTCTCCAGCAAGAGTGGACCAGAAATATTCAAACTGGAAAATGTTCTTATTCGTATTCATTGTTTAAAACAACATTTTATGTGCGTGAAGTGCTATTTAACAGACGTAAGT